>NC_135436.1:8077500-8313803 GCF_051991255.1 Vanacampus margaritifer | reverse complement strand
AAGTTTCATTTTGTGTCACATTCTTCATAACGTAAAGTGTTATTTTTCTAAAAGTCCATGAAAAGATGAGAGGACGCTATAAACGACTGGAGGGCAAGGAGCGAGTGCACGGAAGAGCCAATAGCGGCGCCCATGCAGTTTCTGAGCCGCAGGGAGCTGCAGCACACACAGCCGACTCTGATGCACCTGCCTCCGGCGTGAGCGTCCAGGAGGCAGGCGACTGGGAAACAGGTATGTCGTTTAATCAACCCCGTGGGGTTGTCAAATATTGTATTTCATGATTCTTTACTTGCAAAGGTACTATTTACTCAATTTTGATTCCCTTCAGATGGAAGTGAATTAAGACTTCACTGAGGTGTTTCACATGCAAACTAAATTCCTTCCTTTCACAAAGATCCTCTGTTAACCTGATTGCATGAGTGTGTGTCTTCATATATTTTGATACCATACTGCTTAATCGTCTTAGCTCCAAAGCTCTGCAATGAAGATAGCAAGAAGGTCTACCTTGGAGTACGTGTAAAGATGCCTGTTAAGGATTTACTTCGGAACATCCGCATAGCCCAGGGCACAGACCCCCAACATCTTCAGGTAACCTTCACCACCACTAAAACCTTATTTCTGACATTTTATATGAGAGGATACTCCCCAAACACTAAACACTGTATACTTAAATATCTACTGCTGGGTTAAAACCCCCCGAATCTGGTTATTTTTTAAGTGTATTCCTGACATCTGCCTATCTGTCAGTAACTCTGCCTTGAACATTTATATAAATCGTTACACAAAGAACATTGAGGAGATATGTAATTTTGTCAAAGGAAAACTTGCATAACATTGCAAATGTCAACCCTTATAAGATTAAGTTTTTACGCTGAGTAGCTTTGTTTCTTAAACATTATGTTCTGGTAGGGACAGCATATTATTTTAGTAATGATTGTCTGCTGGAAGGACCATGAAGAAATCAAATGGGCCAAAATCATTTAAAAAAAAGAAAGAAAAAAAGAAAACTGTTTTTCACACTAAATGTGCGGCTTTCTTATCAAAATTGATTAACTAGTTTTATAGTGCTTTGACAGCCACTTGTTATATCCCAGTAGTATGTTAAAAGAAGCACTTTTCCCCCAAAATATCTCCTCTTATTTATTAATTATTATTATTATTATTATT
This sequence comes from Vanacampus margaritifer, assembly GCF_051991255.1. Taxonomy (NCBI): domain Eukaryota; kingdom Metazoa; phylum Chordata; class Actinopteri; order Syngnathiformes; family Syngnathidae; genus Vanacampus; species Vanacampus margaritifer. The sequence goes on along the minus strand of NC_135436.1, from coordinate 8,312,636 downwards.
ATTATTAATAATTTATTAATTAATTCAATTATTTATTTATTTATTTATTTACAAGCAGAACCTGCACAGCAAACGAGTCCAAGGTAAAGACCAAATTTGACACTTTTTTTAAGGTTAATTACTTTTGTTGAGTCTTGTTTGTCTGAGAAATCATAATTGTGTCTTTTTCAGGGGACAAGAAGCGGTTTAAAACACGCACAGGAAATCGAACAAGCACGGTTAGTGAATGTGATCGTTCCTCACTTGTCTGTGAGTTGGCACTAAATAATGTGAAGAACTAAAAAACATTTAAAGGATTGCATCACTGCAAATACTTTGGCTGTCTTTTAATCACAGAGAAAACGCCCCACCAGTAGCCTTGAGGAGCTGGCAAACATCGTTGAAGTGCTGGAAGAGGATCTGAGGACCAGTACCACAAACAGTTCCCCTATTCAAATGTCCTCTCCCAGCTCAATAGTATCACATAAGTACACTTTTGAGACAAATGGTAATTTACTACTGTCATGTTTTTTTTCTTAATACATAAAAACTTTATTCATCAATTGTGTAACTTCAATTTCCACCTTTACCTCGTTAGGTACCGGATACAACAGTGATGAGTCTGATGAAATCATCCCCAGCCCCCCTTCTCACACGGCCTACTCATCCGGGACAGCAGAGTACCATCAAAGCCCGCCTCCTACCGGCATCATGACCACAAGCTTTCAGCACATGTGGACAGAAGACAATTGGTTCGCTAACTACGCAGTGAGCAGCTCCGAGTTTTTTGGGGCACAGCTGCAGAAAGAAGAGACCCAGTTGAAGGGCATTTCTGATGATGCACTGCTGGCCACTGATCGACACGGCCGAACGTAAATTGAAAAATTCTTAATTATATGACTACAGGCTAAGGCCAATAAGATGATCTGTTTTTGAACTGATCAATGGAAATGTGTAGCCTACAATTTCAAAAGCTTTTACAATGTTGTTCTTTCTGAATAGAATATCTTAATCTTTCTTTCTCTCCTTACAGTGTTCTCCATAATGTGGCATGTGACGGAGGGAGGGCACTGGCCTATGCAATTGCTAAAAGGATGGCGGCACTTAATAGTTTAGACCTGAAAGATTCGAATGGAATGGTACAGTACAAATTTGAAATAGTATAGGATCTAGTCTTTTTCAGTGTTTTAAGTGGGCCGAAACGCACCGGTACGGAGATCCATCACTTCTAAAAATCTCCCTTGAGCGTTCAAGTACTTCTCAACGTGCAAAGAGCGTACTGTCAGCATTCCGGTACGCTTGACAATGCATGTTTTGTTTCTGATCCCAAAAAGCATTTCTGGTGAGCGCCGCTAATTCACGAATTTACAAATAGTATGGAAGCCCTGCACTCATCACATCACCATGCGCACGCTTAACCCAATCCCTGTATAGATCTGTGCTTGACGAGAGAAGCGCGCACACGTCATTCAAGTCGCCCACTGAAAACTTGATGCTAGTGCAATGCTAGCCGACCTGAACACATGTGTACAACCATAGCTCTTGAGTTAAAGGTCCCATATTATTCAACTTTTAAACATATTAAAATAGTTCTAAAATGTGTAACAGACATTTACAAGCGGTTATGAGTAATACAAATGTGCACATTTAGACCACTGCGCGGTTGCAACGTGCAAGCCAGCTCGTCGAGACCACTTAGCGGCCGGTTAGCATCACAAAGTCATGTCAACTAGGTGGCGAGTTGCCAGTCACGGCAAATTAACCACCGCGGATTGTATCTTGACAAAACAATACGCAAATGCTTCATATTATCCAATCACCGTCTGCTTCATCATATCTGACCTCTTTTAACCAAACAACCTTCACAAGACAAATGTAGCTCACACTTAAGGCACTAAAAATACACCAGTAATATGGTAGAAGTTGCACATCTCTTATTAGAAAGGAGAGGAAGGAAGGCTAAATCAAAAATGTTAAAATTACATCTTTACCGTTTGCAGTCGTGTAACACTGTTGGGACCGATCCATTATGTTTAAACATGTTGCAGATCCAGCTCTGAACAGGCTTTCACTAACAAAATAGTCATTTGAGAAATTATGTCGGTACACGTCCTTTAAAAATAAAATTAATCCACTGTCTTCTCAAAGACTTGGGACGAAGGAAGCAACCACTTTTTTCTGATTTTTGTTTCCCCTCTCCACTGAGCATTTGCGAGCAGGGGAGAAAAAGAAAGGAGAAGCCAGTTTCTCAAATTTCAGTGGGCGTGGCATACCTTTACCAGTGGTGGTGCCACTAACCTGAGGGGGCTGGGTCGAGTGCATTTTTGTGTCTTTGTGACTTCACTAAGTCACGGAAATTTAATCTGCCCGTTTGAAGCACACATTTTAGAAAGGAGGAGAAAGCCTTTTTTCATACCTGGTTGGATTGTAGACAGGCCGGGATGCATATTATTGATAGAAAACCCCACTAAAGTGCATTTTCACACTATGGGACCTTTAAGAAAGTGAAATAAAAATGCTACCATGCCGTACTTGCTCAAAGCTTCAAAAAGACCACGGACTCTGGGGTGGATTCGCAATCTGTAGCACGGATGGAAAAACAACAAAAAACTGTGCTACTCATGCTGAAACGAGAAGTGAAGCCGGCGGCGGCCATCTTGCGTTGCTAAGCTTACAGCACATTGACTTTTACGCTGCGTATTTTTCATGTAATTTTCTTCCTCTACAGCAAAAATACCACCGTGTGTGGCGTACGGTTGTACCAATAAGTGTAGGAGAACCTCTAAATGCAGTTTTAATCTGTAAGAATGTGAATATAAATTTTCTCTCATAAGTTATTTTTCCAAGTGCTACTCAAAGATTGGTCTGTATCATGTTATCAGAAAGCGCACAAATAAAGCACACAATAAAAATTAAAAAAAACAATCGCTGTGAAATGTAAACCTAACTTCTGCAAGTCACAATACTGAGATAATACTCTGAATGGTTGATGCAAACAATGAAGTTTGTTCTTTGCTAGGCTCTCATTACACGGATCCTGGTGTAAAGGGAGTTATTTTTCCCACTTAAAACACTGGTCTTTTTTTATTTAATAAGTCAAGGTTTTTATCAATTACAAAAATGGAATTATAAATGCCATACAGCATTTGACATTTCCTTGTTTTAAAGATCTATATAGCTTTAAGGTGTTATTATGGTGTGGTTCTGATACCAAGAATTCTTGGCATACAGTTGCTGTTCTAATCTGCTGGCTCAATCAGAGCTGGACTCGACATCCGGTATATTGGGCAGATGCCCGGTGCGCTGACCATCTTTAGGGCCGATGCAGTAATTTTTAATTATTATTTTCCTCCATTTTACATCAAGAGACTGGCCCACAATTTAAAGGACCTAGTCCATTCATGTATTTAGAATATAGTCAGCAAACTGAACCAACATCAGTCAATATCAGTGGCAAAACTATGTGTTAGGCAGGGGTGGTCAGGAGTCAGGCTGGGTCGAGCTGGTGGGCTTGAGTCAAAATGCAAGGTCGTATTTTTTTTGTGTGTGCAAATCCAGCCCTGGCTCTATAGTGGACCCAATAGATTTAAATTAAGACAGAATATTACACACAATAATAAAATTGTCCTTGTCTTTCATGTTTCCAGACTGCCCTCCTCCTCGCAGCCAAGCACAACCATCACCTAATAGTAGAGGATCTGATCCGTTTAGGTGCCTGTGTCAGCGAAAGGAACAACTCGGGGAAATCCAGCCTCCACCTTAGTGCTGAGAAAGGCTTCATCCGAGTGCTTGAGGTTAGAATTTTGCTCTTTAGTAAAACGCCATTAAATGCGGAGGTGGGCACTTCCGTTTCTCCGTCGGCCTATCGTTGACGAATGGACACCTTTTCGACAGATTGCCTATGATGCGAAGCCTCGAAAAAATACACAAATTGAGCAGTGACTGAAGCAAGTTTTTGTCCATCGATCAGGGTCAGTACGGACGGTCTTTCTCAGTGTGTGTATTTTATTGACGGGGCAATGGAGAGCTGGAAGTGAGAGGGAAGGCTGGGCTTTGCTGCCGCCTCCGCGACCTGACCCTGAATAAGCAGTAGTTAATGGATGGATGGCTCCTTAATAATGCTCGTTAACAAACTTATTCAGTCCTCCTTTTAATGTTTTTTTGTGTTATAATAGAGACACATTGAACCTTAAAGTAGCAGTACAATTGGAACAGTAATGCCTTTTAACGTTATTTTCTACTAGGTCACCCTACGTGCATTTGGAAAGTACTATTTACTTTGAAGTCACTGTGAAGAATGCAAAGTAACACAACTCAGGGAGCCTTCAGAAATTTAATTTAAGTATTCCAAACAGTCCGAAGTGTAGCAGACCACAGTTGGAATGCCTTTTCAAACGCACACCGTCATGGCCAAATGTTCAACAAGTCAAAACTATGATGTCAATACTACATACAGTACTGTTAAACTTACTTTGACTATGTGTAACATCATGGAGCCAGTATACCTTCTGAATTATCACAAAATTGTTATTGCAATCAAATTACTGGCACTATCTACATATTCCAAATAGGTTGCAATCCAGGGTGTCTATCTGATATTTTAAATCCAGTCCTGCCACTTGACTCAGTCATAACTCTTCATTTTGCTCAACCACCTTGTTTATGACTTTTTAAAAACAAGGAACAAAGGTGACACACAGCTTTCTCACCTGTACATTTTCTTATAGGTTCTGAAACGTGTTATGATGGACGGTGTGTACATTGATGTTGAAGCCACCGATAAGTATGGTAAGTCCTGTTGCGTTTGTAGAAAATAAAAACCGTGCCGAGAAATTCCTTCACGTAAGTCTTAGGAATAATATGCTGCTTTCGGCATTGGTGCATATGATCATTTCTGTGCAAGTTTGTGTTTATAGTTTATAGCAGAGGTGGAATCGCATACTATAATTGCAAGTCATAAGTAGGCCTTCGTTTTAAGTCTAAACTTTTAGGTTATAAGCAAGTAAAAAGTGAGTGTGACAAAAATCAAGCAAGTCAAGTCCCAGTTAAGTTTTAAGTTGAGTCACTTGAGTTAAGCAACTCAGACGTCGATTCATACAGTCACAAACGATATTAAGGTGATAATACAATGTTTTTATTGATTATAACACAAATGACGTTTTACACCAAATAAAAGACAAATAAACAACGGAGTATTAAACCAAATTTGTATGCATATACTACAAACTACACTTAAAAAGTTTGAGTCCCCCACACACTTTCATGATTTCCATACAAAATTTCCACATGTAGTCATCAAATTAGTTGTAAAATGAATTAGAAAATATCATCAAGACATTGGTGAGATTGACTTTCAAACTTTGCTTTCGTTTAATAATTTTGTAACCACAGAACTACTCTAAAGCAGTCGGTTCTCAAGTACTGTATTGTGACCTTGGGACCCGCATCTTCCTATTGTTACAAAATCACAACCCATTTTATAGAAGTTAGGAACAATAAAGCATTATTTAAATAGCCCTACAAAATACTGTACATGTCCAGTATGTTACATTTTTAAATGAGGTTTCAAATGAATTTGACATACCGCCAGAAGCATATTACCATGCTGTCCGAGCTATTTGTTCACAAAGTAGCTGGTAACTAGAGTACAAGTGAGTAACATTGCCTAATCCTTACCAATATTGTGTGTTATATAAATGGGAAATTGGTATATGCCTCAGTGTTGTTATGGGGGGGGGGGGGGGGTGATAATTAGAAAATGCATGTAATATTTGACTAGATTTTCGTGACCCCCTTTTGGGTCCTCACACGCTAGTTGAGAATCACAGATCTAAAACCATCTCGTCTATGCAACCCCCCCAACCCCCCACCGATGAAAAAAAAAAAAAAAGATAAAAAAAATAACACAAAAGTACGTTCATTCACTGAATCATTCCTGAACCGGAATTGGCAACACGTTCACTCACTGACTCGTTCACTGGCTGATCCGCGTTGGCTAACGCCAATAGCATGGGAGTACGTTTGCTCGTGTCTGACGCTGGCTGCTGATTGGTCGTTTGCGAATATTGACGACATGGGCGTGGCTGAACTGAGTGTTTCTCCTTCCCCGGAAATTAGGGAGTATTCAATTGAGCACTCAAGATAGTGCTATTCAGGTTGCACCGAACATCCACCCCAACACTAGGAAATTTACTCTGAAAGTGTAACTTTTTATCCTAACAGTGTTAAGTTAACACTGCTTACTGCATATTTACTGTATAAAAGAATTCTTGCATAGTTTGAAGGTGTGCTTAGTGTGATTATACTGTTATAGGAAGAAATTGGTTCCAATGAAGCGCTTTCTACTGGGTACGGCATGGTGTTACAAAATGGAGTATTCAAAATCTTTTTTGTATTGAACAAATGTAAAATCCCACTTAACCAGCACCAACATTCTCAATTGGAAAACCTGTTCAGAACAGAAACAAACAGCGAGGCAACCACAAGCCTCTAGAGCAAAGTGCAGAATACACAGATCAGAGAACACTGACTTGTCAAACAAAATGTTCTTGTATACGCCTCACACAAGGGCCAGCTAGATGCATGCAAGCGTCACATATACTCGGGTTTAGACAGGTTTCCATGATAATCAAAACACCTCAGTCACGATTTACGAACATAGCAATTTCCAGCAAGTTGTATTCCAAGTTGTCCGTTTTATTCACCAGAGATCTTGCCATGGGGATATAAAGACTCATTTGTGGTGACTTAGGATGGCGACGCCAGCATTATTACGAATGCAACTGGAACATTTTACGGGCAGTGTATGCCCTACTACAATATGATTGGCTGCTGCATCGCTGAAATATTAAAATGAAGTGCGTTTGAGAATACTTGCTATCTAATTTACATTAAAGTGAGCTGTTACAATTCTAGGCGGCACGGTGGATGACTGGTTAGCACGTGTGCCTCCCAGTGCATAGGATGTGAGATCGAGTCTGGGCTTCAGCCTTCCTGGGTGGAGTTTGCATGTTCTCCCCGTGTTGCGTGGGTTTTCTCCGGATTTTCCGGTTTCCTCCCACATTCCAAAGACATGCATGGCAGGTTAATTGAATACTGGTTGTTTGTCTCTGTGTGCCCTACGATTGGCTGGCAACCAGTTCAGGATGTACCCCCGCCTACTGCCCGAAGCCACCTGGGATAGGCTTCAGCGCCCCCTGCAACCCTTGTGAGGACAAGCGGTTAAGAAAATGAATGGATGAATGTTATAATTCTACATTAATAAATTACATTACAGTAATGATTCATGTGGGAATCAATTTTTCTCTATCAGTTTGTCAATCAATCAATCAATATATACGGATAGAATGTAGGGATGTAACGATAATGGCAATATCATAACATCGCGATATTAAAACTGCCACAATATCGTCATCGTCATGTTGCGATATTAAAAGCAGCTGTTTAAAAAAAAAAGTCAGATTGATTTCAATTTGTGCAGTTCCAACACCTTCTGGTGGTTAGTTTTTTAGTGCAGTTTAATTTTCACAAGGCATGGCCCTTCTATTTTTAAAATCGACACTACTGGTCAGATGAAGGGGATCGTAATATGCTTGTGAACCGAGTCAATATTTGGGGAAACTCAATGTGTGTGTGCATTAGCAAGTAAAGGCCTCAATAATAAGTGTTATTAGAAATTGTAGGTTGTTGCTGCAGCGTTGCTGTTATGTACAAAAGCACAATATTGTGTTTTTTTTAGTATGAGCTCATTTTCTACAATATTGTGACCCTTTGTCGCCCTCTATGTTACGTCATGTGTGCATTGTGTATGTGAAGAAGGGGGTGTGTAATTTAGTTTCTTGGCCACAGGTGGCAGTAACAATTTGAAATAAAAATTTCTGCGTTCATCAGCGTTAAGAAATCTATTAAGTCATATGCCATTTGAAGTTTCAATGTGAATACTGGTTAACAAGAAGCAATTCATTCATATGTGATCCAGATTGAGCATTTGGCAGCACTTTGAACATGTTCAGATGCCTTGAAGACAAGGTTGCAAGTGTGTGCTATATGTAGATCAAGAATCTTGTAAATACCAATATAAACGAGTTCAAGTAGCACTTTGTATTTGCAGATGACTAATATTTAAATCGTGCATTTTTCTATGCACGCTGTGTTCTTAATAATTACATGCATCTGTAGTTCATTACTATAATTTTCCTATTTTTGACACAAAAGCAGATTCATAACTTGCATGCAAATGAATTAGGACAGTAAAAACTGATGGATGGACAATAACTAATACTAATTTAAATTGTTTAAAAAAAAAGGCTACAATTACAAGTTAGAAAAACACGTTATTGACAGGCTTGCCTCTGTTTCAAAGGATATAAGATTACTGTGTATTTGTGTGTAACTCTCTGTTTGTACCATGGGTGTGTTTTTTTCTTGTCTTCAGTGGAATTTTAACCACTGTTACAAGTCTAGTAATTCAACTTTGTTCTGTATTTGTTTCTAGGAATGAGTGTTCTTCAGTGTGCCTCTGTAGCCCTCAAGGCGACGTTGCAGCGTTTGGAAATGAGCAAGAGCCTCAATGCCACTAGACTGCACATGATCCGCAAGAAACAGCTCCTAGAGACCCTGGAGTGTCTGCTGCAGATGGCTAGCTACTCTCATGTCATGGTTCGTATAGCTCAACAAAAATCTTTTTTCAGGTTTGGATCAACTTTGTCTCTGCTTGAAGTACCCGTTTCATTTGTCTGTGACAAGTTTAACATAGTCATGTTTTGATTATCTTTTGTTTTAGATTGTGTGTGTGTGTGTGGGGGGGGGGGGGGGGGGTAATACTGTATCTTCATATTTAAAATGTGCTAAAAAAAATTCAAATGGATTTGAATGATATTTACAAGTCTCAGGAAAACTCCATGTTCCATGATTTACAGCCAGCCTCAGACTTCAATGAGTCACACCTCATCCTTGTCAATATTAGCATGAACTGAAATTATACTCCAGGTGTTTTTCAAATGTGACTAGGATGTCTGGTGTAGCAATAAGAGATTTCCCGTTTGTTGTACAAAAATTTACATCCTCAGATTCAGATAAGAAAGCTAAAAATATTTTAGCCTTGCTTAACACTTTCTGTCATTGTGATTGCCACAGTATTTCTGGCAGACAGCTAAAAGCTAGCATTGACTTACGGCTAACTGGCTAACAAACAAACAAACCGTGTCTGTGCTTGGTTTGGCCACACTTGTGCCCTGAATATTTTATCATAACTCACTCTATGGCACAATAATATTCTTCAGCTGTTGGCTTAGGCTCGAGTATCCCTCCCTGTGCTTGCAAGGTACTCCAAAAACATTTTACTTTGTGTTTGTTTGGATGTTCTTCAATTCACTTCACACAATGTTTTTTTTTCCCAAATGAAAAGTCTAATCTTTTACCCAGATGATACATAATGAGATTTGTGGTTTGCCAAAACATGACAAGGTATCCTACTAATTAAGTTAGGCAGGTCAAACAGCATACTGATGTTGACAAGCATGCTCTTTGTTCAACACCTCAAACAGGTTGTTCATCTCTTTGGCATGTGTTTAATTTGAAAGTTCTTTTCCTTCTGTTCTTTCCGTAGGGGACCTGGGGTATGAATGCCTGAGCTGCAGCATGTCAACGCAGTAGAGACCCGACAGTAATGTTCTGAGTATGAACAGGCTTGGTTTGTGAGGGAGACCTTAATTCATAGTCTTCTGTCATGAATCTAGTCCTGTTACGTAAAGCTTAAAGTTAAAAATGCCTGATTTGGGAGCATTTTTTGGCACTAGTGCAAGTTTAGGTGCCCATTAGCTGGTTTCTGTGAAACTTCATTGTTTGTTACGTTTGAGTAACAACTAGCCTTCAGTGTGTGGTCCAATCGTTGAGTCCTATGGAAAGTTGCTTTAATTATGCTGTCTAGCATGATGGTATGTGTTGGTGGTGTACTATGCTGTGCTAAGATTTGGATCCCATAAAGTTCACAAAAAGGACTGCCTTGTTTATAAAAACACCGAGGCTACTCCATGCGTGTACCAAACAAACAAGTAAACTCCTACATAAATGTTTGAGCTCGACCACATACAGCAATTTGTTTGTCAACAGCAGACACATTGCCTACCTAAATAACAGCAATTGAGCTTGTGATACCAGCTAGTACAGTTCTGGACAGTTTGTAATAGTATCAAATTACTATTTGCTGATGTGACGATGAAGTGATTGTGCTCCTGTAAAAAGAACACAGTCCAATGTCATCGTCTGCATGTTTCAATTTGCAGCAACTAAGCTAACACATTTGCCACCATGATACTAGATCAACATCATACTTGTGTATAAAAGGCCATTATATTATGTGTGTGTTAAACAATTGTATTGGGTGTTGTGTTGTTTTCTACTTGTTACTAAATGCTGTGTTTCATGCAAGCACTTGGGGCCATATTCTCTCGTGTGTATAAATCCAAAAAGGTGCACATGTACATTTTCCCATGTACTAAAATCGGACATTCATGCACCCTTTTGCCAAGTATGCCCTTTGGGTGGGGCAACCATAAAATGTGGGCAGAGTCCTGTGTAGGTGAAACATCATATTGCATGTTTTGATGCATTTAATGACTCGGTGCCAGCTGACAGTGTGGGACGTTCATTGACTTTCAAAGGTCATAATGTGTCCCTACGACATTGATCCACCGGCCGGAGAGCGTCATATTATTTTACATTAACTCATTTAACCCCAAAAACATATAAATACGTTTTTAATACTTTGTCCTTCACTCAAAAAAACTAATCTAATATTTTTGTCCCTAAATCAGCCAAAAACGCTCTGTTCAAAACAGTCTGTTTTAGGGGTGTGTCACTTTTATGTAAATAGCTGCACTAGGCCACGTCTAGGCCATACTCTTCTCTCTCTCCAAGGGGCAGTGATTTTGGTCATGGTAGCCATGTGCTAATGTTGTGAATGGAAACGACTGGCCAAGGGGCAGAAGAAAAGAAAAATACACTTTCTTGACGGCCTTTTTTTCCGGGGAATAAATAGCAAGTAGCAGACTGTACCCACTCTTCCGATGAATATGCATTGGACTCGGGGCACTCTTCGTCGTCCGATTGAACGTCCGCCTGAGCGTTGTGCTCCGTGTTTTCCGGTGTCAGCATCGCTCGCCCGTGAACCTTTATAACGTCCAACTTCGGCGTCAACCTCGGAGTCACCATCATCATCATCGATGATGATCATTGTCGTCATCAATGTGCTCTTTAGCGTTGGTCGATGTCTTTGAAAAAAACGGCTCGACCGTGAGCTGCTTGCAAGCAGCCGCCATTATGGCTTCTTCAGCCATTGTCCCCTCAACACTCTAGCCCTGCCTCACGTCTTCTACTGACGCCCACCCAATCTTATCAAAAGAGAGTCATCGCTGCCCTCTAGGGGCCAAAAATAGTCATTAGGCTCAATAGACCTGCTTGAAACTTTCACCACAGCTGCGGAAGGCTTGCCTGCACCCGTTTAAAAAAAATAATAATAATAATAATTGGATGACGTCTTTTAACGTCATTGGCGGCCCTCCGTAGGTTTTTACTTGACGTCTTTTAACGTCAGTGGCAGTGAAAGAGTTAATGATGAAATTTAGCTATATTCTAATGCTAATTGCTTCAAAACAAAAACAGATACAAATGTACTTTTCGCCCCCTGATGAAATAAGAGACTACAATCTTTTTTTGGTAGGTTCCATGTTTTTATAGCAATAGAACACAATATTCAGTGGGCCTTGCAAAATCGGTCAGAATTCAGTAAAACAACTGGGAGCGAAGGGGGTTGCTTCAGTGAAAATGACTGGGAGTGAATGAGTTAACTAGCAAAAATTAGGGATGCAAGTGCAAATTTTGGGCCGAAGCCCAAAAATGAGAAACACTTGGCTGAAAACTGAAACGCCCCCAAAAAATATGCCAATTTTTACTATCATTGCATTTATTATAATTTATTAAAATGATAATATTATTATAAAATATTTATTTAGCTTTGGCATTCTAACGAAGCACAATATAAATTGAAATGCGTCCACATCGCAGACATGTTGGTTACATTAAACACCAAACGGGGGTGAGCATTTTCTAGCGATTACACTTTATAGTCAATGTAGTTCGCACGGGCGGGCACGGATGCGTGTGGTGCAGATGATGCGTTTGTATTCGGAGCGGGACACAGCGCGGGCGCACTTAGAATCTGCACATTAACAGATTCACCAACTTTTAAAAATACAAAAAATTCTTCGCAACAACCAGTCGGCTTCAGGAATGGACTGAAAAGTCACACATCTATTTTAGCCATATTATTTCGGCTTTTATTTCGGCCGAATGCCGAAAATGCCTATTTTTGCCATTTCCGGAAGAATATTTTCTGTGGCCGAAAATTCGGTACATCCTTAGCAAAAATAAAGAAATACACATTCACCTGGAGCTTTTCCACTTCAAAACTGCTGCTGGCAGTTGACACTTTCTAAGCACTGGCCTCCCACTATTACATCAACTGCAGTCATTGTATTGGTGCAATGGTGAGTTAGACAACAATATTTCCCCTTGCGTCGAAAATCAAATGCGTCAGATGCGTTTTCAGGACCTGAATGTACATTTCCCAGGTTACGCACCTTGGGTGTGTCAGAAGTCTAGACGAAAGAAGGTGCACGTTAACAACCGTGTGAATGGGAGAATATGGCCCTTAGTGACTTGTTCTTCATTAAGGTCACCTTCTACCTTGTATATTTTTGCTCAGTTACAACTGTCAAACAGTTCAAGACTTCACTTTTAGATTATGAGCAACACATTATGCAACCAGTTGGAATGGAACCATATTGTTACAATTATTGTATCTAATCAAATGTTACAATGACATATCCACTGTTCTGTTATTAATGTCTGCCTACATGATGTTACTTTCTAATATTTTGTGGTCGGCTTGAATTATATCTGTATTTGTGCAAAATTATTAGTACTATAAAATTATATGTTGCTTTTGTAGATTTTCTCCCAAATCAATTTCTCAAGGAAGTCATGTATGCTTAGAGTGAGGTTAGCAAGGTATTAACATTTATTGTTGCAGGTGTAAAAATACAACATTGTGTTACGTAAATATAACTGCATTGCCATCTTTGAGAATTAAATAAAGACTACATATCTTACATGTCTTAAAAGTTTTTGTTTTGAAGGTTAATTACCACCTTTTCATTTGTGTTTGACAACAGTTAACATCATAAGTCACAAGTTGATGTGATAGGCTGTAAAAAATTTAAAAAAATTTGAAGGGTGCACATCATTTGGTCTGGGTTTCAATGGAGCACCAAAGGTGGTTGTTTGGGACTCATTTATTTCACGACCCACCAACCTCACTGGATAAACTTAAACACTTACAGTCGGTAAAAAGTTCAATATGTGAACTAGTTCAGTTCACAGATTTTGGAATGTATTAGTTCAGTACATACTTCTTAATTCAAAATGTTGTATTAAGCTTGTTCATAGCACCCCCTCCCACCACCACCAATATGTTGCTGTGAGCTAGCCTATTTACCCATAAAACGCTGGCATTTCCTTAACATTGCCAACCCTTTCAGTTCACAGTAGTAGCTAGCTGCAATTTTCAAATTAGAATAAAAAATGATAATAATAAAAAAAAAAAACAGGAAAAACTTTAAAAAGTTAATTATGCTAACTGTCAGGTTTCCCCCCCTCCTGAATCCACAGTGACCTTCTCATAAAATTTGGGAAAATTATAATAGCAGGATCAAGACTCCAGACTACCCCAAAAATACGATACGATACGATATACTTTTATCTTCCCCGTGGGGAAATTTTTCCTGGACTCCGTCCAGATGCAGTTTACAGTAAGAGAAAACAACAGAATAGAAAGAGATGAAATTAAAATTAAATAAATAAGAAGTGCAGCAATAAGTAGAAGACTTCCCAGAAGTCTTCACAGGAGTATACATGTGTAGAGAAGTACATTGCACACACCCTGAGTTAATGTCGGTTGTTAAGCAGTTTGATGGATGTCGGCAGGAATGAGTTCTTGTAGCGGTTCAGCCTGGTTCTGGGGGCCCTGAATCTCCTGCCGGAAGGCAGTAGCTGGAACTCATAATGCAGAATGTGAGTCGGGTCAGTAATAATTTTCTGTGCCAGTCTGGTGACGGACTGCTCATAAAGCATCTGTAGGGAAGGATGATTCCTGACCCCCATGATCTTCATGGCAGTCCGCACCAGACCGGCAATCTGTGACCTTGACTGCACAGTCAGGTTGCCATACCAGGCCGCAATGCCGTATCTGATGATACTTTCCAATGCAGCCCGGTAGAACAACAGCATGATCCTCTGCTCCACTCCATAGACCCTAAGTCTGCGTAAGAAATAGAGACGCTGTTGGAGTTTGGAGCAGAGACTTCCAACATGTACCCTCCAGCTGAGTGTGTTGTCAATGTGGACCCCCAGATACCTGTATGAACCCACCTGGCTGATGTGATTGTTTTTAATGACGACTGGCCTGTGGTCACCAACAGTTTTTGGATCAAATATCACCTCCTCTGTCTTCCCCACAATGAGCACAAGATGATTCTGGTCACACCACTGAACAAATTTCTCTATTTCTGAGAAATAGTCCAGTGGGCTACCGCCGGCCTGCAGCAAGCTGACGATAGCTGTGTCATCAGAGAACTTAATGATAAAGTTCTCTGGGTGTGATGTCACACAATCATTTGTGTACAACGTGAAGAGGACCGGGGAGCTGACGCAGCCCTGTGGGGCGCCTGTGCTTATCAATCTGGGTTCCGAGAGGGAGCTGTTGACCCTGACTTGCTGTGTGCGCTGTGTCAGGAAGGAGTGATACCACCTCGAGATGTACGGGTTCACATTCATCTCCTTCAGTTTACCCAAAAGCAGGTGCGGCTGCATTGTGTTGAACGCTGAGCTAAAGTCAACGAACAACACACGTGCATAAGCTTTAGGGCCGTCTAGGTGTTTGCTGACCAGATAAAAAAAGAAGAAAAAGAAGGCATTTTGCCCCTAATATTTGAGACTCAAATACTTTTTGTTGCTGACAAACTTCTGCCCCTACCCCCAAAAAAGAAAATGCTAAATGCTTTGTATGCAAATGTACAGTGGCAAAATTAAACCTAGTGCGCTTCAAATGTTTTCATTCTACATGCGCACCTGAGCACCTCCTATGTTTACATCTGATCATGTTGTCAATATTCAAATGTCATATTTCTTTTGAGTGGCTCATGCTTTGTCTTTAACAATGAGACAAACAAAAATTAGAAACCCTTTTATGTCTTGACCCCCCCCCCCCAAAAAAAAGAAATACAAAAAAAACATAGATAATAGATTTATCACCCAGCAACATGTTTTATGCTAGCTACAGTCAGCACCGCCCTTGATCAAAATGAGGCCCTAAGTGAAATTTTATGTGGAGACCCCACTAACCCATCTCTCTCCAATCCAAATATATCATTAGTTACAAAATGACCATGTCAAAACATGCCATTTGACAACCTTTATTTACAGGAACGACGAAGTGCAACGTACGATGCTATGCCCGAAACAATTTTGTTCGCAGATTGAGGAGGCGGCATTGAGTCTTATGTATGGAATGAAGAAATTCCACCAATATCTGTGGAGACGGAAGTTTGAGCTGATTACGGACCACAAGCCTCTGGTAGCACTGTTTGGAGAACATAAAGGACTTCCAACAATGGCAGCAGCGCGCATCCAAAGGTGGACCACCATTCTGCCAGCGTATGACTATCACATAACCTACCGTCAGTCAGACAAGCACGGAAATGCGGATGGATTGTCTTGTGTTCCACTGCCTGAAACAAAGGACGCAGGAACAGAAACTGTGACAGCGTGTCTAAAAGCACTTATGTGTGAGCATTTGGAGGAGGCGCCGCTGAGTGCAAAACAAACAAGAAAAGACGCAGAATTTTCGAAGCTGCATAGATATATAATGGAAGGTTGGCCAAAAGTAATCCCAGAAGAACTGAAAGTGTATTACAAAAAGAGAGAGGAACTGTCTGTGGGTGTGTTTTAGGGGCGCAAGAGTTGTGGTACCCATGAAAATGAGGAAAACAGTGCTAAGAGAAATGCATAATGGACACCCCGGCATAGTCAAAATGAAGACTATTGCAAGACAATATGTCTGGTGGCCGAACATCGACATGGACATTGAAGGAGCCTGTAAACAGTGTGAGACTGGCCAGTTGGAACAACCCATGCCACGTCAAGTCCCACTTCACCCTTGGGAGTTCCCTGGAGAAGCATGGAAAAGACTGCAAATTGATTTTGCAGGCCCGTTCATGGGGAACATGTTCATGATTGTGGTAAATGCTTATACAAAGCGGTTGGAAGCTTATGGAATGTCACAGATAACATCCACAGCAACCATTACTAGGCTGAAGATAATGCCACAACCTTAACATCAGATGAATTTCAGCAGTTCATAAGAAGGAATGGAATCATTCACACTACTGCTGCACCCAAACACTCAGCTACTAATGGGTTAGCCGAGAGTTGTGTTGGCATCTTCAAAGCCGGCATGAAGAAGCTGGCAAGAGAAAATTTGAGTGTTGAAGACAAGATTTCTCACTTCCACAACTCCCAATAGTACAACTGGAGAGTCACCTGCAGATTTGTTTCTGAAGAGACACATTCACACTCGGCTGGACTTCCTAAAACCAAGCATCTCTGAAACTGTGAGGAGACAGTATCAACAGAAAGAGAGCCATGACAGCCAAGCTGCAGAAAGACAGTTTGATGTAAATTACCCGGTGTATCTGAGAAACACTGCTGGTGAGAAGCCAAAATGGATACCAGGAGTAGTGACACGACAGACTGGTCCGGTGTCATATCAAGAGCAAAGGGGAAACAACTGACCAAGGATACAGACGTCATGGAGACCAGCTGAGACCTCGCTACCATCCGGTTGTTGCAGACCTGGGGGAAGAGAAAGCGACTCAGTCAGTTTTTGAGCTGGATCCACCTGAGCCGCTGGACTCGGAGACTGTAACAGTGAGACGTTCAGGGCGTGAAAGGAGACGACCTCAGCGCTACAATCACTGAATGTTGCTGATGTAGTTCATTTAGTAGAAAGAGTTTGAGTATAATGGTATATTCAGTTACAGCTATGGTGTTTTTGTAGTTAACTCTTTGACTGCCAAGCGTTTTCAGAAAAGGGATGCCGTGGGTGCCAGCTGATTTAAGCATTTTGACTGATATTTCAAGGTCCACAGAAAATGTTGTGTTTGGACTATGGAAACACAAATACTACCAAATGAAAGATTGAACTCTCATCTTTCATCAAAAAAAAAATTTGTTTCTACCTTATTCCGTTTAGAAAATGGTTAGTTTCACCCAAATGCTCTGTTTTGAAACAAAATACGGAGAAATCAAGCTTTTTGTGAAACGATATTATTTCATGCACTCTAGTGAATTTGACACCCTTTTTTCCATGAATGATGCCACAAACACCTAAACAGTGCTTTACTTCTGTAAAACACTACCACCAACAATGAAAAAGTGTTTTTTGACAGCAAAATACGTTTATTTACATTCGACAGTGTAACAATTTGACAAAACAATTTGGCAAACTATTTACAAATGTGTGCAACTGTGGTACTATTTACAATTATGTGGCTGTTTCAACTACAGTTTTTCTTTTTGTAACACTCCCCTGCGTGCAAGGGGACGCAGCAGGATTTGCACAACAGATTAGTTTCACTGCCATTGCCCTTTGGCGTGCAGACGCTACACTCTCTTGCCGGCTTTTTTTCCGGGGAATAGCAAGTATATACTGCAGTGTGTGTTTGACCATGTTGCTTCCTCATGTCCTTCAGTTCCTATACCGGGTGGTAGATGTTCCCATCTTATCCACTCCATTCATGGTGGCATCGTAGTCCATAACCAGTGTCTTCTCCGTGATCAGACTGTACCCACTCCTCCGATGAATATGCATTGGACTCAGGGTACTCTTCGTCGTCCGATTGAACGTCCGCCTGTGCAGAAGTGCTCGGTTGTGCTCCGCGTTTTCTGGCGTCAGCATCGCTAGCCGGTGAGGCTTTATGACGTGATCATAGCCGCCGCATCAACGCTTCCAACTTCGGCGTCAACCTCGGAGTCACCATCATCATCATCGTCGTCATCAATGTGCTCTTTAGCATTGGTCGATGCTTTTCGTCTTTGAAAAAAATGCTTAAGCGCGAGCTGCTTGCAACCGGTCGCCATTTTCACTTCCTCAGCCATTCTCCCCTCAACACTTGAAGGCATTATTTGATTACTTTATTAAGTGTAATCTTTTGCGTGTTCAAACAAATTGCAGAATTGAGATCGTATGAAAAAGTTCCCTTAAGGAGTTTATTTAAGAGCTCTTAAAGACACAGGAGAATGGCTTACATTCGAAGGTGATGTTTAAGCCTCAAGTGTGTGTCGAATATGAAAACATACAGATGCTTTATAATTGAAAAAAGAATACTCCCGTCCTCAGGCTTGACAAAGAAGTAGTGTTCTTAATAAGCAGACATGATGATACTGATACGATTATCTAAGCTCTCTACCAGGCACCAAGAAATTATGTAGACAGGCTTTGACCTTGGACCTTCAGTTTTTACAACATAATGACTAATGACATGAGAACTTGACTACCTTTAAAACATACAAATTCTTATCTCAAGAGCTGGAAGGGAGTGAAAAGTTCCAATATATTTCACAACAACATTATCACAGTGTTATTCATTTAACTACACAGTTATATGGCATCTATATACTTATAAGTAAATTCATAAACAGTAAAAATATCAATTGAAAATGTTAAATGTCAACACACTCTATCTCCGCCTCACGGCTTCTACTGACGCCTACCCAATCTTGTCCAAAGAGAGTCATCGCTGCCATCTAGTGCCCAAAAATAGTCATTATACTAACTAGATCTGCTTGATACTTTCAGCACAGCTGGCCAAGGCTTTCCTCCACCTGTTTCCCAAAAAAAACATAGTGAACGTCTTTTAACGTCGTTGGCAGTCCTCCGTAGGATTTTACTAAATGTTATTTAACGTTTTTGGCAGTCAAAGAGTTAATGTTTTTCTACTAGAGTATTGTTAAAACACTGTGAAGAATTACCTTTATGCTAAGGGCGGAGGGGATGTGGTGTATTAACATTAGAATGATTAACATGTATGATTGACCTAGTGGACTTGTCGTAGTTGAGCAGTGCACCAGAGAGAGCATGTGCGCAGGCATCCACGCAGTTAGAGATCGCTCAATGATGTATGTGAATGTGTGTTCCTGCACTTGAAGACATAAAGCATTTAAAACGTGTGCAACACCTCGTTATTGGGGACACAACACTATCAATATTTATTCAGGTGCAGACATGAAAGACAGTGTGTAGACCAAAGCAGGTGGCGCAGGAGAGCCTTGGCCACGCCCAACTCATTTTGTACACAGAAGCGCTTGGAATCAGGCGAGCCTTGGCCATGCCCACCAAAATCCGCCCGTTTGAAACTGGGCTCACAGTAGACCATCTTGTGGAGCCTGTATTTGTACAATAAGGCAAAAAATATTTGAATACACTATTAGGGCATCCAGAGGATGGTTGGTGTATAAGTATCATTGCTGCAAAACTCATATTAGGGGATCTTTAATAATAATATAGATTGTATATATATATAATAAAAAAAAAATAGTCATTAAGAACAGAAACCTAATTTATTTACACGTTTCACTTCTCACTTCTCTTTATCTTCACTTGTCTCCTCAACAAATGTTACTGTTGTTTTAACTTTTTAGATTGACATTAAAAGGGAAGTCAATGAAAACATATGTTTACAATATGTTCTATGCAGCCCCACTAGTCTAGAAACAGTATTCTGATTAATATGGTGTTTGTGGAATATGAGTTAAGCTGCAAGATCCACCCATTTTTTCCATCTCAGGGGGCGGCCATTTTGTTAATTGCCGTCAACTGAAAATGCCATCACAGCTGCTCAGACCTGAGGCAATGACCAATCATGGTTCACCTGTTTTCTGAAGTTGAGCCGTGATTGGACATCGCCTGAACCCTGAGCAACTGTGATGTCATCTTCAGTTGGCAGCAAGTGGCCACATGGCCTAACCTGGCAATAACCAGATTGATAATTGTGATCCACTCAAGGGAGTTCTTCACAAATATCCATCTGGGACTGCTCCACTGTGATTTGCTCGTGAAAGGTGGGACATTCTGTACAATACTTCAAGCTGAATTTGAATATTGCCGTTGTCGTGGGAGAACAAAAAAGCACAAACGTCTTTACCAGCTAAAAATGCAACAAAGCGCCTCTCGCTGTTCTTCAAAAAGGAAACTGTGAGTAATACTGCAACAACAGAATTAACTTCAGCGTCCATTCATCCATGTTAGGTCAGTTTGTTTCCCCCGGATTCGGCGCTTCCTGGTTTCATCACAGTTTCATGTCCCGCCCTAAACAACGCCTGATTAGTCCGACCTAATAAGTTTGGTTGCGAACGGATCAGCGGGAGCAATACAAGATGGATTCTCGTAGTATTCGTGAACAAATACCGCAATAATTGAGCTTGCTGGCAAGGTTACAAACGTCCACTCCTGAGTTGGATAAAAACAGGAGGATTTTGCTGCTTAAAGTACAACGGGTTCGGAAAAGAGGGGCGCGGGAACTACACGTGGATAGGTGGGGTTTTACTGAATCAGGCGTTTTACTTCCGCCAGCAAAATACCTAATATTTCATTTTTTTTAATCATACCGCTATGCTGTCAAAGGTAAGATTTAATCCTTATATACCTATATTTAACTGTGGAAGGGCTTAAAATACCAAGATATAATACTTTTAACTCTTATTCCACAAACGCAATATTAATCAGAACGCTGTGTTTATACTAGTCGGTGAACATACAACATCTAACCATTTTCCGAACCACTTATTCTCATGATTCTTGTAATTATTTTTTTGCATTGACATCCTCTTTAAATAATATATGCATTGGATGGATGTTCTTATTACCCTTTTACTAAAAAAGGAATTACTTCAAATGTTCTTAGTCATGAAATCATTCTCTCATATACCATTTAAAGTGGAACTACCACCATCAAAATTTTCTAAATATATAACCAACCTGAACACAGCTGTCGTACTCCTCCCTCATCTGGCAATGTGGTAACAGAAAGTAGACTGCGCTTGGCGTAAAAACAGGCGCATCTTAATTTTTGTGGACGGGGTAAGTCTAGTATAGCATGTTTGTGAATTTGGCAGATGTGATTCCGCCGCTAATACCGACGCTTGGCGCTGTGAGAGCTCACCCAGCATTGGAGGCTCAGCAACGTGTCGAGGAGGAGGAAGAAGAAGAAACGCCTGTCGCTCATAGATAAAGCCATCGCACTCTTCAAGCAGCAAGACCCAAATATTGAACGTTGCACAAAGGTTGCAAATCAATTGAATGATGCCATACAGTGCTACCGCATCATTTATGATGAAAAAAGAAGAAAACTGTGCAATCGTCGTTAGATCGCTTCTTTCGGCCAGTTTCTAGTAAATCCTCCAAGGAAGATACTCATCAACCCTCATCTTCTTCTCCTCGACTCTCAACTTCTTCCTACATTGAAGTTACGGAGGAGGAAGTAACTTTTGAAGCCCATTCCAGCGACGACGAAGAACCTCTCATGATATAAAATCCTCCTCTTCCTCCTCCTCCTCCTCCATCAAATCCTTAAGCATCGAGTACATCTTCCAAAAGTAAGTTAAACTTCATTTTATTTATCTTATTACGTACATGTACATACTGTGTGTGTCTCTCGCACTCTCTCTCTAACATACGTAGTACAGTACTGTATGTATTCTCTTTAAACATAAATTATAATACAAAATATAGCACTGAGTCAACTTACGAACAAATTCACCTTACGAACGATCGCTCGGAACGTAACTCGTTCGTAAGTTGGGGAGCGTCTGTATTGTTATTATTATTATTAGTAGTAGTAGTATTAATATCTTTATTATTATTATTATTATTATTATACAAGGAATTCAAATTAAGTCCAGGCTAAATAGGGTGTTTTCATTTATTTTTGTGAATATTTATGTCATACAAATGTTTTAATTACTAATTACTTACTAGAGCCTTGAAACTACAGTAATTGAATTGTAACGCAACACATTTCACATACAATAACGATAACGGCGTTTCAATTATGGCGAGAATAATTATTTAGATTAGTCCGTTTCTGGAAAAAAAAACTGAGTTACCTAACGCTGTTAGTTTAAACGCCGTTATTCCCAACACTATCTATGACTGACTGGCTTGAACAGTAACATCGTGGGCCAAAAGGGCTTATAGTGTACACCCAGCATAAGAGAGAGAGAGAGGGTCACCCACTGCTACACACACACTCGTCGACAAGAACCAGCCCACTGATACACATGCCATTACAAGTGAGGTGGCTAGAGGCAGCCATGAAGACTCTGTTGTCACTAAACTCAAGACTGCACCACCGGCTCTCACAGTAACAAAAGCCTGACTCGCTATTGGTCCAGCAGTTTATGGGTCGGACCCTAAAATGGGCTGATTATAGCAAAACAAGAAATAGGGTGTGTGAAAAGTATACTTTATTTCTTGATCCTTTGGTTATTTTTGACAAAAGCATGCAGGGATGATGTGGGAACTCTTAAATTTGAGAGAAAAAAAGTGTCTTGACATGTCTCAGTCATGTTTTTGTCAAAACACCGAAAATATATATATATTTTAAAAAAGTAATTACAGTGCACTTCACATCCTATTATTAGGACTGTAAAACTTGTTTAGGATTTTCCATTATAGTTATTTTTTATTTAATCTTAAATTCAGTTACTTTACATTAGTTTGTTAGTTTTTATTTGTTTTGTCAGTTTGACGAGTTAATTAGATGAATTGATTATGCTGAAAATTAACTTGTTATGAAAATGAGCGCACTTAAGTCCCACAGCCACGCCATTTGGCTTTTCTAATTTCAATACCAATAGAGCAGTTGGCTTCCCTTTTCGCCCACTCAACAATCACGCCTGCCTTATGAATGCTACCATTCCACCATGGCTGCCTCAAGCTATCTCACTTGTAATGGCATGTGTATCAGTGGGCTGGTTCTTGTCAACGAACGAGTGTGTGTGTAGCAGTGGGTGGGTGTCTCTCTCTCTCTCTCTTTCTCTCTCTCTCTCTCTCTCTCCCTCTTTCTCTTTCTCTTTCTCTCGATAGATAGATAGATAGATAGATAGATAGATAGATAGATAGATAGATAGATAGATAGATAGATAGATAGATAGATAGATAGACATTAGAGCTGTCAAACGATTAAATTCTAAACCATCTAAGAATTTTGATGGTTAGTTGTTTAATTAAAAAGGCTTTTTTGCAAGATTTTTTGCCCGCCAAATTTAAAGAGCACCTGTTATGTGTGTGTTTTTTGACAGCTAATGTTGTGAAGACGTCTTCAACATTTTTTTATCCACTGCACATGCTCATCCTTCTCTATTTCTAATCAGTTAATTACTTGCATAATTTAAAATGGGAAAAAAAATACCCCAATAGTTTTGGCATGAACAAATATCCTGAATGTCGTACGCATATATATATATATATATATATATATATATATATATATATATATATATATATATATATATATATATATATATATATATATATATATATATATATATATATATATATATATATATATATATATATATATATATATATATATATATATATATATATATATATATATGTAAAGAGAGAGAGAGAGAGAATGTTTCGAGTATATGATAACCTAGTGTGTCAAGCAAATAACACAGAGTCTGAAGATAGACCATAATGATGAACTAAAGCATTATTTTTATTTTCACTTGCAAAGGCAGAACGAGGCCACCAAATTATAGTTGTCGCACCAAATTCAAACACCTATTTCATTAGAAGAATGATGGTAACTCTGTAGCAAAGCCCATACAGTTTGCATAAAACGTCACTTCCGTACTTTCTGCCATAGGGGAGGACACACACACACAAGGACAAATTTATTTGGACAACTGAAAAAGAAGGACAAGGATGCACTCAAGACATAATAGGTGGTCTCGACCGCCTGTGGAGAACCTTTAAATAAGGAATATTTTGAAGTAACAATCGTACATTGATGTTCATAGACTCACAGATGTTTTTGATGACATCCGTTCACAATGGAAATGTGACGTATGTCCTTTATTTCTTATCTACAGCCATAACCAGACTTCTTTGTTTTCCTTTAATCCACCGGCATCAACAAACCATTCAGCCAGCATCCCGATGCCACCCCCACCCTTGTCACTGGTGCAAACATGGCTTTAGAGCGCTGCAGGCCATTGTAACAATACTCATCCACTGTTCTGCTCCCCACCACCACTGGATGTGCTCTGTAAATCCTCCCCAACCCACATAAACCCCCTTGTTTTCATTTCTTGCATCACATCCCAGTGCCATGCTTTTCCATCCTTTTTTTTTTTTTAAGCAAGCTCCTCTTGCTGTGTCTCACGTGAGATATAGAAAACCATTTGGAACACCACATATAGACTGTTTTAGCATGTTAAATAAAAGATGAAGAAATTCTTCTGTATGTGGCCCATGGAAGAATAAATTTGGCCACCTTTGCGCTACATTATGCAGGTATACTTTTCATAATTTATCTGGTGAATGCAGTTTCTATGCTGAGAGGGACACCTGGTGGCGGATGATCCACTTTTGGTCTTGGAAGAATTCATTCAATTAATTTCATATTCATGTAATATTCGCGATATCATTAGAGCAGTAGAACATCACATTCAAATTTTCTGAATGTGGCAGTTGCTACATTGGTTGCATGCTCGCACTTTTACACAATCTGTACACTGGTGACTCATTGACACATTTTAAAATTAAGTCTACCTTGTAAGAACTGTTTGTTTTTTTGTTTTTTGGTGTGATATATTTGGGGGTTGCCGATTAGACGTGTGAGTACGTACATTACATACAGTATCCTATGAATACATGTATATAATTGCATTTACAGTATAATTAGTTCAGCAAAATTTGATTCCCAATTGTAGTAGCTCAGTCTCATCTCAAATTTTGTTTTTTTGTACAATCATAATACTAGAACAACATTTTTAAATACCTTTTAACAAAATGTAGTGTTTCATTTTGTGACAATAAACTCATTTTCAATCATGATTTAATCTCAGATGTTTTCTAAAATTAAGTAAATGACACTGATCATTCTTTTATGTCCACTTGTCCAATATGTAGACACCTTTTAACAAATAACTCCATCTGCATGAGACGAAGAGGCGAGTGAATCAACATTTAACATCTTTCGCTGTCAGCCCAGCGCTTCATTCTGACGGTTCAACTTGCATCTCGCACCACTTCATGAAAGTATTGTGTGATATTGCCTCATGCACTTGAAAGCCCTTCAACTGCTGTGAGAGATACCAAGAGACTTCACTCACACACACACACACACGCCCTCAGCTTGAAGATGAGGTAGACAACCTCTGCAGAAAAAAACAGGATATGTTGTTGTACACTGCAAGGGCGACAGTTGCTTTTGCCATACTGCAAAAAGGGACAAGTTTGGAGCCTTTCAGTCTCCATTTTTGCATAGATTCTTTATGAGATTTTTCATCCCACGTTGTTCCATCCTGATCCTGTCCGTGCTGCTTATCCTCACAAGGGTTGCAGGTGAGCTGGAGCCGATCCCGGGTGACTTTAGGCGAGAGGCAGGGTACACCCTGAACAGGTCGCCAGCCGACCAGAGCACATATTGACAAACAAGCATTCACACTCACACACATATGAACAAGTAAAAACAAAAAAAAAGAGGTCTGAGGCAGAGATGAATGATACATGACTGCTTTATTTGGCTGTAATTCGCCTGATGCATAATTTCCTGACATTGGCATCGATCAATAAAAGGACCTGAATTGTCAAAAACATAAAATTGGTCAGCAATTCCAAAGTCACACTCATTGTGAGTCAACATTTATTGTGTGATTGTTTTATCGCAAAATACAGCCGGGAACCAAAAGGGAAAAGAAATAAGGAATTTAGTCGGGATGATGAATTATTCGTCGTCTCTGAGCCCAAAACCAAAACCTGAGAATGAATCACTCTGGCGAAGAGAAGAAAATCTTGACCAAATAAGGTGGAGAGCTTGAAGCCATGCAGTAAACAGAATAATGCCATCAAATAACACTCACACATGCTTTTCCAAAGCTCAAACATGCATTGGTTATCTCAGTGGGGTTAAGAAGTGTAAATACACAAAAATTGAGCAATACAAATCCCCTTAACCATTCCCATTATGAATAATTGTAGAGCATGTTTACACACTTTTTCAGCAATTCCTTTATTCATCTTAACGCAAATGTAAATGAACATTAAGTAAAAATAAAATACAAAATAAATATATATGTATATATATACTGTATATATAATTTTGCGTGGCGATGCCACCAGCGTGTGTCGCAAAAAAACCCCCGCACACAATTCAATCACTATCACTAATTCAAAGGTCTTTTTTTCCAGCCGCAAGCGCAAAACTCAAAGTGGTCACAAACGCTTGTGAGTTCAGTTGGGGTCACAGTGGTTACGGACAAGTTCAGCATCTCCTCGGGAAGCCACATCACTAAGGCTTTGTAGAGTTCATCACCCTTTTTGTTTTTCTTGATTGAAGCGATGTTTTTTTTTTCACTCTCCTCTCGGAAGATTATTAAAGTAAATATATTTTTTAGATATAAAATCACTACCAAAACCATGCAACTACCGGTTCATTTTAACAAGACTTGAAACCTGTCTGTGCTCTTGGTTTGTTGAGGTGGGGGGGCATTGTGGTCTCTTTTTAGGCACTGCCGTCTTGTTTGAGCCGCTGACTGCGTGCCTTGTAGACCTCAATGAGTAAATCTTTAACATACTGAATCTCTCGTTCCACCGACTCGGCTTTGTCGCGAAGTTCTCTGTTCTGCCCTTCCAGTCCATGAAGCTCCTCTTCCAGAGAGTCCAACTCTGCCCTTTTTCGCAGCCTGTACCTGCAGAGGAAATGTTTGTCTTGGCGTTATTTTTGGTTGCCTAGCATCTTGATTAATGAGATGAAATGAGTGTGGAACCTTTTGGGATGTCTCTTGGGAAGTAGCTGCAGACTCTACATTAATTTATATGACACACTGGCACAAAATGAGGCCACTTCCTTTAAGCACCAAGCTAATTCCATGTCAACATTTGACATACAATAGCCCAACTTCAACATCCAAAATGGACTCCACCACTATGATAGCAGTAATAAAGCAAGATTTATTTATTTACATACCTGTGAGCAGCAGTTTTGTTCTGGTCTCTCTTCTTCTGCTTTCTCTCCCCAGTGTTCAAATCCAAAGAAGCGCTACCAACCACAAGCGTGGACTTGATGGAGCACTGCTCGTCCTTTAGCCTCTGGGTCGGGCGGTGGATGGGGCCGCCCAGCAGCGTCCCCTCGCCCTCTCCTCTGGACAGACATTCATAACTTTGGTCCGCAAGGCATTCAGGATAGAGGTAGTGGCCGTGTTGGGGCTCTACAACTTGCGACGGCTGGTCGAGTTCACCGATAAAGCTATGGTACGGCTCCGTGTTGGCCATGGATTGGTGGAAGTAGCTGTCGGCAGCCATCATTGTCTCTTGGGGAATACTTCCAGACAGTCCTCCATCTTTGCTGCAGTGCAGGACCTCCAGTCCGGCGCTGTCATAACTTACGTTAACCTTCACGTTGTGCATCAGCTGTCCCTCTCGCTTGTGGTGGCCGTCGTAGGAGCCACCCAGGCAAAAACTTCGCGCAATCTCTTCACTGCAAAACATTCCTTCGGAAAAACAATAGCTCTCCTCTTCCTTCAACGATAAAGCACATTCTCTCACCTTCTTGATGCCAGCCAGGCTGTTCTTGCTCACCGTCTTCAACGTGGAGTAGTGGTTGACGGAGAACTCTGTGCTTCCTGAGTAACTTCCCCTGGAGCCCCACGTATCCAGTCCCACGTCCTCCCCGACTTTCACAGCCTCGCTGATGATTCTTCGCCCGCTGTTGTGGTGGTAACGGTGGTGGTAGTTGTACGGAGCGGGTCGCGCGATTTTGGATCTGCCCATGGGACCGCCGCAGAAGCTGGCCAGGTCCAGCTCCCCTGTTGCCAAGGTAACAACCACAGGGCTGCTGTCTGATTGGCCGGTCCCATACGAGCCATAAGGTAACTGGTAATAAGACTGCGAGCCCATAGCTTGGGCACCTTTGTCACATTTCGAGGATTTCTCCAACTTGCCGGCCGTAGCTGTGGACTCTGAGCGGAAGTAGTCCTCCAGCTGAGCTAGCTCCTCCTGCAATAGAGAGGTCATGACCTCCAGGTCTGAGGGCACCTTGACATCTTGTTCTAATGGCGAGGGTGGAAGGGATGAGCTGGGAGACGACTCGGTGGTTGACACGAATGAAGACAAATCAACTTTTTCCGTCATCCAATCTGAGTGACCATCACCTAGAAATAGAGACATTAAAATCAATGAAATGTTTTCTGCATAGAATTAAAAAAAAAACAAAAGGGGGAAAAAACTCAAATACTGGAAAAAAAAATGTTGAAATAAATCATGTAGGAAAAATAAACAATGATGTTAAAATCAAGAAGAACAAAAAACTCCCAATAAAATCCAACAACTAACCGATCATCTGAAAATGATTGAACAGCATCGTCTGCATTCGATAAAAATCCACTTAGCTGTACTCACTGTACGACATTAGTCCCGTGCTGCACTGCGGCTCCGACCTCGAGATGTGGAAAAATAAAAAAGCATCTTGGAAAAACTCACCAATTAAGCGCTGCCTTTCCACTGGCTCCGCCCCCGTCGAGGGCCTCGATTGGCTGGGGCTAGCCTGTCGGAGAGGGAGAACGTGGAGTCCGCCTGTGGAAATGGGGTGAATTTTCTTGCGAAGGATCGATGCCGCCATTGTATCGTCTGCTGCGATTAAATTGTGAAATGGCACAAATAGTGCAATAGATGGATGAAAGGGTCACATAAACACCTGAAGACCTGAAAAATAAAAAATAAGAATTTGAAACACTTACTTGACCCTATGGATCAAATAATTAAATCATACAAAGACGAAAAGTAGAATTCCAGAAAATAAATTAATATGAATAAATGTTTTTAAATCTACTATGCAATTTAACAAATAAAAAGTTTTGAACAAAACTACTTATAAGAGTTGTCACTTGTCATGTCATTCAAACTAATTAATTAGCAATAACAGCTGGAGAAACAATGACAAAAATTAAGTCAACAAAAATGTTTTTTTCTTCCATTTTACAATTAATTAAAATATTATAAAATTCATTTAAACGTTTATTAATATAATGTTGCATAAAATCAATTGGCACTTACCTAAGCAGAGATACATTTTAATAATGGAAAAGTAACTTGAAAAAGACATTGTTGAATAACAACAATACCAAATAAATAATTTGACGGTCAAGTAACAGATTTTAGTCAGAAGAGCAAAAAGTAGACATTGATGCTCCCTGCTCCCCACTAAAGTCACAAAGTAGTTACACTTACCCCATAGTTGTGTGTGGTGTCAAGTGCGTTGCGAAAGCAAAGCACACGAAGATTCAGAACGACGACGGAGACGAAGGCACGCTTTAAAAAGCCATATCTTCCCTTTTAGGAAGTATGAAGCGATATTAGCAGCAAGAACACTTGAAGACACAAAGTTTTTAAATCGGTTACTTCTGCAACTCCAGACGCCCCGACCGGATCACATTTCATGATATCACTCCGCACTTTCGAGAGTTCAGCCGCCTGTTACGTCATCAACTAGACGGGACTTTCCCGCTACCAAGATGACTTCCACTCACATCCCCGACTTGTTTTCTTTGGCATCTAGGGTTTTTTTTCCCGACGCATTTCAGATAATTATTTACTCAACCATTAATAAATAGCGGCAAAAAATGCGGTCACACAGGAGAGCACCATTCATTAAAAAAAAAAAAAAAGTAGAAAACTGTTTTCCTTAGATGAACAAATTTAAAACGTACGTCATCGTTTGTCTTCAATGATGAGTTAAAAGTTAGACTCCAAAAACAATTTTAAATTAAGAGTGTGAGAGAAGTTAAATGCATGTTGCTCAGACAGCGGCACTAGTTTTCGGTGCGCCTCGGCGGAGGGACATAGTGTTGCAGCGTGAAGGTGTAACTTTAGTTGCAGCCCTGTTGCATCAGATGCGCAGAGGGACTCGACACTGTGCACTCACCATTGGCTTATACTGGGAACTTTTTTTTTCTTTCTGTTTGCCTCCCATCATTCTTATACTGATTGCTAATCATTTGACATAAGCACCAACCAGGGAGAAGTGTGTTTCTCAGCACCAGAAATGGTGTAAAAATAATATCGAAGCAGATAAATATAATTAAACAGCTATTTAACTGTAGCTTATTAAAAGTCTATTCATCTTTACAGGTCTATTTGTATTTAGTGAACAGTTATCAAGCAAACAATTGTGGGGAAAACCCCAATTGAAATGCACTTTAAATGTCAAAATATTAAATTCAGAAAATGACTGATGCACCTTACAAACTGTTTTTCTACAAACATTTTCAAAAACCTATTTCCTTTACATTTATTAAAAAAAAACACTATTGAAATAATTTCAATCGAATTGAATACATTTTCATTATTATGATTACTTTTCTTTAGAGGTTTTCTTGGTTCAACAATACGCTTCTTGCAATGAATTGCTCAGACATCATTGCATAAAATAATTAATACAGCAGGATTTAGAAAAAGTACATTTAGATTCAATTTTGTTTGTCACTTAATAACAAGAGTACCCGTCCGTATAAAAGGTTTATGAAATGTTTACAACTTAGTTAATAATCATGTCAGAAACATTTGTAATGCATACAATTTTTTTCTGTTTGCTTAAACCCTAACAAACCCAACATGATTCTTGTAGAACAATTACTAAAACTAATAATATCTACTGCAAAACCACTAGAAAAGTTCTCACAACCAAAAGCACAAACACTGCTCTTTAGTTTGTAATTTTGTAACACACACTAAGCAAAAGTGTAAACACAACTCACTGCTTTACACGCAGTTTTCAAATTACACACACACAAAACTATACACACTTACACTCTTCTGCCAACTGTCTGGCCACACTGTCACAGGTGAAGACAGTTTTAGATAATTAGCTGACTTCGGAATCAGTTTGAGCACAATAAATAAGCCACAGGAAAGATGTCGGTGTGAACTTGAAGACATTGCATGTTTGCATGTTTTTTTCTCTCTATCTGTCAGTGAAATTACTGTGTTGTTTTTTTGTGTGTATCATGGAAAAACACTATATTGTGTTTATGTGGATATGATTACAGTAAATACTTGAATTTTGAATCGCTGTGTGTGTTTACAGAACTAATATGACCTCAAATTGTAATAGCCTGCCCTACCTTGTCCACAGAGAAAGCAGTAGCCAAATATGTTTAGGATTCTTCCCATCAGTGTGTAGTTGGCACATCGTGTACATAGATATGATGGCTTGTGTAAATTGTTTGATTAAAAAAAAAAAGAGTTTTGTTTTTGTTTTTTGAAGAGCTAAGTAAGACTTATACATGTGTTTAAGCCATCTGAAAAAAACCCCTGTAACAAACAGTTACAGTTTTCAACATCTCATAGCTCTGTGTAGGCCAGTTCAAGCTACGCGGTACACATTTTAGGTGACACAGCATACTTCTTATAATACTATGTATTTTCAAATTGTCTACAATTTTACTAAATCCACATAAATAAATAAAAACTACCTAAAAGGCAGTTTAAATTGATTCTCATGTGAGAAAATTCTGGTGTGTATATAATAATAATAATAATAATAATAATAATAATAATAATAATAATAATAATAATAATAATAATAATAATAACAAAATGATCAATGTTAACAAACATTGACTTGACAAATAATTTAGACCACATTGGGGACTGTTTCTCAAAATGATGCTAGCGACAAGCCTCATTAATCTTTCTGGTGTTTTGAAGACATGATTGTAACTCCCTCCCAGCCATGGGTGGAACTATTATTTTAGAAGTGGGCATTCAATATTTCCGGCCTTCCATTTGCTGAAAACTTTAAACACAAATCCAAAACTTTTAACTGAATTCACAAAACACCTGACATATCACAACTCAAACTATCATCTCAAAATTAATTATAGTGTGTACAAAAATCAAACAATGTGTTCAGATCATACATCATGAAAGTAAAAATACAATTAACACAGAGCATTCATTAGGCACTACATTGAATAATTTAGAACACAGCATTCAGGGCATGTAGTTAAACAGAAAATCGTTTATTGTCAATGCATTTAGCAAAACAATAAAGGATCCTAGTCAGACTGATATTCACATTCAGCTACAAAACAAAACAAAACAAAGTTCAAATCAACAACAATCAAACCAAAAAGTGCACTATTGCATAATCAGAGTCACCAAAATTCAGTCTCCAACATCTTGACTTTGTGCAGTGTCCCGCCAAAGGCCTTCATTCAGTCACTTTCTGCTGGATTTTACAGAGTAGGCAGGCATTACTGCATTTCGAAGGTTCGTGTCAACAATGAGACAAAGATCAGTCCTTCCACCCACATTTGGTCATGTTTCAACTCAACAAAGACGAAAATGCACTTACAAACATACTGTATACAGCCAGCAGAAATAGATAGTATTGCAATGAAAATTACGGTACTGAGGAATTAGGTAACGACCAATCACGGCTCAGAGCGATGATTGGTTGTTACCTGTTAGGCTATGTCATCTTCACTCGATAGAAAGTGGCAAAATTCGTTTTTAAAGGTATTAACTGTTCATGAAAAATAATTAATTTATCACATTAATTATAGACAAAATATGGTCTTCTTACTGTTGAAAAGGGCTCAATGAGTAAAGTATCCCTTTAACATCAGGTCAGTAGGAGCGCTTGACATTGCGGAAGCAGTTTGACTCACTGGGCTCAGATAGATGAGATTGACATGCGTATATTGTGCATTTATTATACATATTAACTGCAAGATCTCCCCTTGCGGATGATTTAGTCAGCTGCGCAATGTAATGTGGGCAATTGGAGACTGCCTTGCCCCTGATCGTGCATCCATGTGTACGCCTCCACCAAATTGACCAAAATCGTGCTACACCACCTTGCTACCATTTAGACCTGCTTTTACCGAGTCTAAAACTGAGTGTACTTTCAGTTACGAAATTACCAGAGCTCGGTGTGCTGGAACGTCAAGGGAGACGTAGCGCGTCTACCAAATTCATAAACATGCTCAAAGAAATTTTAATTTAAAATTAAGATGGTCCTGCTTCTGTCATTGTTGCCCCACAAACAATGACATGGTGTCAAATCGTTGAACACATTTTATCCATGATGATTGTGCTTGGTCTTCCTCTGCCTCGCCCTTATCGTCTTCCTCATTGTCAACCACATCTCATACAAGCTCACCTGTCTCTATGTATGTTTCTGCCCAGATCAAAGCGCAGGCGCCACCTGTGCACGCCAAAATTGATTTTATCCTGCCCAGTTGGTCTTCTCATATCAGACACTTGCGTCTTCAATTTTGAGTTGTTGTGTTTAAAAACGACAGCAGTGTTGGGGTTGTGTTCACAATTTGCTGCCAGTGTTTATAATTTTGAAACCTAAGTTTATCACGGGGGAAATGTGTTTAGTGTCTGAGAATGTGTTTAAGGTTTTGCAAAATGGAGCAGATGTGTTTTGTGAATTGTACCTGACCAGTTGTATTGTTTCAGCTCAGTGTGGTCGATAGAACAGACGAGGCAAGAACGGACAACCACGCCAAAGTTGAGGGATTTCGAAAAAGGCTCGTCGTTTATCCTCATCAAAGACATTCGCCTAGTAGAACGTCCCACAGAGGAACCGTGGAACCAACCACACCTCACTTAACGTTACAAAAATGAAAAGGAGCTTCCACAACAACGTCCTTCTCCCAAGTCGGTATCACAACTGGCGGGAACTCATGGCGGACACTTGAACTTAGGCGCCACCTGATGACATCACCCGTCAGTGACACACCCAGGACCCATATCCCTTACATCTCTTACACAGTGGTTAAAATATGACTAAAAGAGTCTTCAGTTTGGACTCAGGAACTGATGTTTTTGAAGAGGAAGTGAAGCCAAAAATGTTCTTAATTAATATTGCACGTTATTGCGAAAGCAGCTAAATCATTTGTTGTTGACTGAAAATGACATCACCGTTGCTCATGGCCTGCCCCTGCGATGAATAAAAACGGTTGGACTTTGCTGGTTAACTCATATTCCACAACTTATGCAATATGAATCAGATTCAGGATGCCATGTTTAGAATAGTTGGGGCAAATACAACATATAGTTGAAAATAATTTATTTTAGTTGACCGCCCAAAGATAGCTGGGATTGGCTCCAGCATGCATGTCGTAAAGATAAGTGGTATACCGATAATGGATGGATGGATGGATGGATGGATGGATGGATGGATGGATGGACTTCCCTTTTAAGAGTGCCATGTCCAAATTTGGAATTTGAAAATTGTCTGAAGCCCACTGAAACCTCAACACGTGCGACGAATGGCAATAAATCAAAACATCAAACAACAAAACAATCAAAACATGTTTATGTGAATATGGGAATATAATGCTAATTAATAATCAGTTCAACTCACTTGTTCTGAACTTTAATGTGAGCTTTTTTCCGTCACCATAAATAAGAATTAACATGTTGAAATATGCTATGAATATGAAAATATGAACGTCAAATACAACCTTTTACTTATTTACTAAACATCAAAAATCCCAAAGAGCATGCAAGCAAAGACGTGTGCAAGAAGTACATTGCACAAAATAGTAACCTAAACCATTGTCAGTGCATAAACTATCCAATCTATTAGTGTTGTTATTTGTTTGCTTACAAAATAGAGTGTTGAGTTTTAATTTTGACTTTTGAGATTTGATTAATCTGATTTAACAGGCTTGAAAACAAGATTGGTAAACTCAGATATTTTCGACAATGGCACGATGATATCTCATATACTTTGATTCAGGTTGTAACTGTTTGCCGTTACAATGTTAAAGCTTAATGTTAATAAATACTTTGCAATAACAAATATTGAAGCCATTATTTATTAACAATTATGGATATAAAAAAATAATGATTATGTTGTGCAACTGAACAGAAGGTTATGCAGAATTATTTGTATCAGACTACATTGTATAGCCTACTGCAATAAATGTCCCATGGTAATATTCTTAACACATTTAAAAAATTACGGAAATTCAAACAAATTGTTGAAGTGAATTTCTATAGGTTGTTAGCTCTGGAGATATCACTCCTGCTCATCTCGACTGCAAGTAAAGAAACTTGTGTACTACCGCCATTGTTTGAAAGTGTCATGTTTGGATCTGTTTTCCTTGTGTGTCTTCCTTGTCTTGTTAAGTGTGATCCTGCCCTTCCTTGTGTGATCCAATCAGTGCCCTCAGCCACTTGTGTCTTGCCCAGGTGTGTCTTGCCCAGGTGTGTCTTGCCCAGGTGTGTCTTGTTGTGTCGTTAGTGTCTGTGTATTTAGTCTGCTGTCTCCCCTCTGTCTGTGTCGGTTCATTGTTTTTCCCCATGTCATGCGGCCCGGTTTTTTGCCTTGTCTTTTCCCCATGTCATGCTGTTCGTTTTTGCCTAGTTGCTCCCCCATGATTTGGTTCTAGTTTTGGTTTATCTTTGAATTTGGAAGATCACCTTTTGTTTGTAAGTAATTAAAATTCCTTTAGGAATTCCTTAGGAAGTTCTAGTTTTGGTTTATCTTCGAATTTGGAAGATCACCTTTTGTTTGTAAGTAATTAAAATTCCTTTAGGAATTCCTTAGGAATTAGCAAAATTAGAACCAAAACATGAACCAAATCATGGGGGAACAACTAGGCAAAAACGAACAGCATGACATGGGGAAAAGACTAGGCAAAAAAACGGGCCGCATGACATGGGGAAAAACAATGAACCCTCACAGACAGAGGGGAGACAGCAGACTAAATACACAGACACAACAAGACACACCTGTGCAAGACACAAGTGGCTGAGGGCACTGATTGAATCACACAAGGAAGGGCAGGATCACACTTAACAAGACAAGGAAGACACAAAAGGAAAACAGATCCAAACATGACAGAAAGAAAGTAAAAGCATCAGTGGTGTTTTCACTTGGAGGCGTCAAAGATGAAGACAGATTTTTTATTTTTTTTAACCATCGAATATGTATCAACGTATGAATTGGGGTGGTGTTGTCATACACCCATTGAATTCCCTCCTCCCCCATTCCCCCCTTTGATACCCCTCTCAAATGATGGATGCTTGGGCCACGACGGCCGAACAGACACATCTGCTGACTTGCCCACATGGACGCACGCACGCACACATACACACACACACACACACCTACATTCACACACACATGCCTAGTGAAAGTCAGTCGTGGTTTTTACCTTTCATTTGTACTCATTCATAATATAATGAAAGAACAGATGACAGCTTTGGAGATTTTGTTATGGTCAAAGAATGGGGGAAGAGGGGGGGGGTAATAAATAAATAAATAAACTGTCATTATTCAAATACTTCTTGACCTAATTACACACATATACACACACAAGGAAAAAACAAGCAAACAAAAAAAAACATAAAGAAGTGAAGCCAAGCTTATAGAAATGCATGCTTACTCTCCCACCCCCCAAAAAACTGCTGGTTGTCAGCCCTGTCTCTGCATGTTGTGACCCTCGGGCAGCTCAAGGGCATTGGGAGCAGTGTGACAGGAAGGACATGTTGATGTCGGACAGAAGGGCTGAGGCCAGACAAGTCTCACTCCGCTCATTAGTAAAACCAGGATAGCTCTACATGCTCCCTGGCTCCAGTTTCTCTGCCTATCCTCAGCTTCCCCCGCAAACCAAAAGCTGATTGAAGCAGCCTAGTCTTCCTGTTGCTATAGTAATAGGCAACACTGGCTCACCCCTCTCAAAAACATGTTTTTGGCATTTCTAACGCCTTGGCTTTTGCGGCCTCCCCCTCCAAGCTCTTACACCCCCATTGTTTACAGTGTGTGTCTCGCTATTTTTGCCGACAGTGCACTTTTTTTATTATGCATGATGCGCTTCTTTAGTCTCGCATTAATTCGTAATCATACCGGGTCTCGGAGAAAAGGAACGGGGTGCAATACCCCCGCAAGAGATTTGCATCCCATCTGTTCTATAAACTTCAACGCATTATTTATGAAGCTATATAATGAAGCCCAGCATTGAGAAATGTATTGCTTAATTGTGTGAAGGCTCAGGCCTTCAACTTTATTGTTGCATCTGCTATTTCATTTCTCACACTTTATTGATGTGTTACTCCATCCACATTTTTTGGGTGATTCTCACCATTCCAACATCAACATGTTCCAAAAATTTACGCAAAGTGTGCTGACATTTTTCTCATTTCGAATATTCACAGTTTTCCCACAATTCCATGTTTTTCACCCTAAAATTCCCCATTCATTTCCAATCGGATGCTCAACAATTCACTGGCATTCGGAATTCTAAATGTCCAGCTAATTCAATTCACCTCTGGATCAATTTTCAACACTACCCCAATTCCCACATAGCAAAAATTCCTCATTTTTCACCAACAAAATTCCTCACTCTTTTCCGAGGCAGAATTTAGGGTTAGCACTATGCGTTAGGGCTTGTATAGTTTCTATTCAAAATTCAAAATGTTCAGCTCATTCAATTCACCTTGACATTCAATCTGACATATTTCACTCACACACTACTTTTCCACATTCCACATAATTTGACATTTTTTAACCAAAAATTCCCCAATAATTTTCAAGGACACACTCAACAATTTGTTCCTATTCTGTATTCAAAATCTTCAGTCCACTGAGTTCATCTTGATAAGGATTTCCAACATTTCCAAATTATACATTTTTCAATCACATATTGCACATTTATTACCAATATCATTTCACTTAATTCTATACTCTATAATTAAGTAAAACTCAGTTCATATCATTCAAACTCTTTCAATATCATATGCAGTTTTTCACCAACATATTGCACATTTTGTATGTTTTTGCAAAAATCAAATATGCAAAAATGATTTCTTTTTTTTTTTACAACGAAATGTTTCCTAAAAAATGTCCAGAAAATCATGATTAATCTAAAAGTGACCTGTTTAACTAAGTCAACACTTAAAAAAAAAAGAAAGTATTTTCTATCTCTCAATTCTATTTTCTCTTTCATTTTCATAACGATTGCCTACTGTTTGTGCAATATTGCCCTCCGTCTGCTGGGTTGTACTGTATAAGTGTACAGGAGCCCTCTCCAGTGGTGCGTCGTGGGAAAGGAAAAGCCTCCTTCAAAGCCGCAGATGGCCATGCGCTCACTCCTCTACTCTGGCACGTTGGCATCAGTTACACCATAATTTCATCACCAGCTGCTCCTTGTGAATCCTGCTTTACATTAACTTTTTACAAGGATTGGCAACACAAAGGCAGGGGTGCACAGCGGTGCCAGCACTTGAACCAATTTTGCCTCCAATATTCAAGAGTTTGTTTCAACATACAATATTGTTTGTTGCTGAAACGTTGTGTTTGTTGAATGAAATGAATTGAACTGAATCCCTCCAGTTAGAGCTGGATTAAAAGGGGAGCAACAACAATGAGGATTAAAAAAAAGAAAAAAAAAAGAGGATGGGGACGTATAAGATGTGTGCAAGGCTGTGTTTGAATGATGGCTGGTGTATTGTTTTGATAAGTGTTCCCTGAGGAGAGTGAGTCACTTTCTCCTCGCATCTTTGTGATGGGGAACTGGGCACCGAGAGACCGTCAAAACAACTCATCATAAGAATTAAAGCGTTCATTCTGAAAAACTGAAGAGCGGCAAGCAGGCTCACACACACACACACACACACACACGCACACACGCACGCACACACACACACACACACACACACACACACACACACACACACACACACACACACACACACACACACACAGAGAAGAAACACACACACTTAATTCAAATTAATTAGTTTAAAGACGAAGCCAAATGAGCATGTTAGACCCTGACATGGTGATAATTACTCTGGCACTCAGGGAGTGTGGAAGAATGTCAAATAAGTCTGATCCCGTTGATACACACTTCACATCTTTTTCCCGTGATATTATCATTTACCGCATGAGATGGTTGAGAGAGACAATAACAAATGTTAAATACAGTTTAAATTTGCATTTTTTTTCCCATTGGAGTAGGAAAGTAATTAACATAAATTTGAATTGCAAATAAAAACATGAATGATTAATCCATTTAAGGTGGACTTGAAGATCTGTAGGCTGATTAAATATTTGTATTAATCTAATACTTCTCATTTGGTCTGCATGCAGAACATCTAAAATAGATGTAATATCACACAGATCTTCAGCCTTTGTACTGACTGGAACTTTTACAACTTTAAGTGATTAGTTGCCATTTTGTGCCTTTTACATCAGTATAATTTCTTACTGTCTCTCCAACATATGAAGCCTTAATATGATGAGGAAAATATTCACTAATTGCACTATTTTGGCTTATAACAACTATGTATATTTTAATATCGGGTGTGTCTGTGGGGGGGTCACCTCAGAGATGGCATGTCAATGTACTGCAAATGGGTTTAATAAGAGGATAATTTTCAAGGAATTTTATTTGAAGAAAAAAAAATGTTTTTGAAAAGGTTCAACACTTATCACAATGCAGATCATTAATTTGGATACGGACATTTGTCACCACCATTTCCTAAAGAAGACATCTACTCACACAAAAGACACTATATAGAAAACCTTTTAAGACTTAGGCTAGTAGTAGCCCTACTTGTAAAATATGGATGATTGTAACGCCACTCAAAAACACTTCTATTTCTAGCGTTCATCATGTCTTTTATCTAAATGAGGTACAAAAATAACCATGCTGTTGCAGTACGACTAAAAAACAATTGAACGATACCACAACAATGTGAAGTAATTGTAAGGAGGTAGATGAGATTGTTAAGGTGTGAGAAAAGTGGCCTTTTACAGTACAAGAGTAAAAGTAAAATAAAAAAATGAAAATAAAAAAGTTGTTGAAATTGCTGTTGCTAAAGTTGATGTGTAATGCCAATAAATTGTGATTTGATAAATATAAAATGGCATTGTTGTTTAATGTCTGAAGACATCTTGTTGATAGATTCAAACAGATGTTAATGAAGTCTATCAGTTAATTTTACATTTTTTCCCCAATTTTAGAAATCATCTTTCCTTTGATCACCCCCCCAAAAAGCAAGTAACTCATCTAAAAGGAAATCTTGATTGACGGATGATCTTATAAAAAGATATAAGAAAAGCTATTAGAAATCTTCTTATAATTGTGAAATTTACAAGAAGACATGATTTTAGACTGCCAGTTAGGAATGTAAAAAACAAACAAACAAACATACAGTCCATGCAAATAGGTTTATTCAAGCTTCAAATAACATTAAGTTAATTTAAAAGCAAAAGTTTAACTTAATTATAAACCTTATCAACCAGTTACTTAAAGCAAACTTCACTTGTTGTCCCTGTTGAGATGTTAGAAAAGGAAGGGGCTCTTTGTGACCCGAGACACTACATAACTGAGGGGTTTAATGAGTTCTTTTGTCAAAATTAGCCATTCTTTGGCGTCAAAAAGTCTGATGTGAATTCATGTAGTTTTATAAAATGTACATTTTTCCCTTTTCGGTTTTAATCCCCCCAAGAGCAGAGGAAGTATATATGAAACTATGTTGCAGAAAAAATATGAAAGGCTTTGCTAGGGTGTCACGAATCTGAGATGTCCTTCAGTAAACATGGCTGATATTCATGAGATTCCTTCAGGCTGACTGGAAAGCTGCGTGCGATATTATGTGAGGCCTTGTGTAGAATTCAAGCAGGATTACGTAGAGAAGC
Source organism: Vanacampus margaritifer (assembly GCF_051991255.1). NCBI lineage: Eukaryota > Metazoa > Chordata > Actinopteri > Syngnathiformes > Syngnathidae > Vanacampus > Vanacampus margaritifer. Next base: position 8,271,579 of record NC_135436.1, on the reverse strand, counting down.
CTGAAGAGTCAATGAGTTTACATCTGGAGAAACCCATATTACTCGATTACTGTTGCCTTTCCACCACTGTCTCTCATAACAAAGTTGCAATTTGAGGCAAGCGAGCTGTCCCAGCATTTTCAACTCATGGTGGTCTCATTACACCCGGTTGTTGGTAATGGAGTTCCTTTGATCTGGAAGCTGATGGGAGCTGTGTTTTGCTGCAGTTCAAACAATGTTCTCTCTGCTCCCTCAGCACCTTCTGAGAGCCCCGTGATATACAGTAGATGGAGCTACTGCTTGCCAGTGGGTGTTAGAGAGATAGAGAGAGAGAGAGAGAGAGAGAGAGAGAAAGAGAGAGAGAGAGAGAGCTAAATGAATGTGGGTGCGATGCAAACAGAAACAAAAGTCAAAGTTGCTGTTTTAAAGGCCAGTTCATTCAAAATTAATACACCTATAAGTGCAAACTTTAACAATTTATTACCATGTTATTCTGATGCAAATCAAAACAGCTCTATTTTGCTATCTGTTAGGCTAATGGCCTATGAACTAGGTGCAGTACAGTCTTAAATGCTTGGAAAACAATACTATCTAGTATCTAACAATATAAAACTTGAAACATCCGTTAAAATCCCTTAGAAGTAACCACAAAGGAATATCGCGAACCACAGGCACTCAGCTGTCTAATCTATACCACCCAAAGCTCAACATATCCCTGCTTGTGCACTGTGGTCTGTGGACACATAAATAGACAAAACCCAAGGATTTTATTCAAGCTAAATGTACTCCATTATGTTTGCTCAAGTAACTTTTTGGATAAAGTGTACTTGTTAAAGGAGTTTTTCAGGTTTTTTTTATGATTGCTAAAGCACGAAATCCAAAACAGGGCTCGGATTTTAAAAATACTACCGGTACACGCAACTAGCACAACCATGCACAGGAGATGCAGAAGATCTCACATCCTGTGCAAAAAGAATCCCACTTGTCAAAACTCTAAACACATGTATATAAAACACCTTATGTTACCGTATGACGTACACACGTGTCATAAAGTTGAACTCTGTTAACTTTGAACCAGTTACACACTACACGATGTTTAACTTAATAAACTTTTAGCAGTCACTATAAGTGAAGTACACAACACGGTAAATGAATCAAACACAAGATCAATGCTACACACTATTGAAAATAGGATTAATTTGTCTTCATATAAACAAAATCAGTCAAGTTAGACAATCATAACAAAATGTGTCCCAACTACTACTACTACTACCAGTACAGATTAAATTTACTGTAAAAATATGAATGAATGAATGAATGAATTCATTAATGACTGAATGAATGAATGAATGAATGAATGAATGAATGGCTGGATGGATGGATGAATGGATAAATGGATGGATGAATGGATAAATGGATGGATGAATGGATCGCCAAGTTCAGGGGTAGGCAGCCACACAGTCCTGTGTGTTCTAGATGTCTCCCTCCTCCAACAGAAGTGAGGGTCCTTATCAGGCTTCACCAGAGCTCGCTGATGAGTTGATCATTTGAATCACCTGTGTTGGAGGCGGGAGTCATTTAGAACATGCAAGATTGCGTCTCTCTCAGACCAGGGTTGCCTATACCCCTGGCCTAGTAGAATCTGACTAGCGAATTTCATCAACCCCGCTATAAGCAAGATCCTTATTGGATTTTTAATTATTATTATTTTTTTATACATATTTTCTTGTTGGAAAGTCTAGCCTCCCTTAGCATCAATCCATGGTTAATGACATTATCAACTATCCATCCATCCATTTTCTTAACCGCTTATCCTCACAAGGGTCGCGGGGGTCGCTGGAGCCTATCACAGCTGGCTCCGGGCAGTAGGCGGGGTACACCCTGAACTGGTTGCCAGTCAATCGCAGGGCACACAGAGACGAACAACCGTCCACACTCACAATCACACCTATAGACAATTTGGAGTGTTCAATTAACCTGCCAACAAGCTTGGGGAGTAACAGAATACAGTACATGTACCGCCGTTATGTAATCAGATTGCACTTTTTTTTAAACTGTATTCCATTACAGTTACAGGAAAAACATGTAATCAGATTACAGGTACATTTATTAAAAATGGGGAATACTTCGAGGGATTACAATTTCTACGATGACAGAGAGTGTGAAAGAGGGTGAGAGATAGAGAGATAGAGAGACAGAGCAAGAGAGAGAGAGTGAGAGTGAGAGAGAAGGGCAAGGCGAGAGAGAGCGCGTGCACGTCTGCGCAAGTGGGACCGTTGCTACATGTCGGGGAGGTGGGAACGAACAAACTGACGAGTCGTGTCCACCACACGCGGACAGTTTGAAAGTTTGAGTCCAGCGGCATGCTACGCGCTGTAGCTTCTTGCTAGCTAGCCTGCTAGCCTACAACCATAATGTGAGTTACACCTTCCAAACAAATCTTCCTACCACCAAATCACTATTTAAACATCATACACAACATATACACGGCTAAACTTGTGACTGGGATAAAAGTTAATTTTGCTGTTGATGTCACACATTTTCATCCTCATTGGATGACTATCTATCTATCTATCTATCTATCTATCTATCTATCTATCTATCTATCTATCTATCTATCTATCTATCTATCTATCTATCTATCTATCTATCTATCTATCAATCAAACTGTGAGGTGTGGTTGCTTTCAGTGACAGTTCGAAAACAGCATATGGCCTTCAATTAATCAATCAATCGCCTGCATGCTTTTTAATTACTCAAGAATTTTTGCTATTTGTAGGCTGCCCGGGTTCCTATCAGCCGCAGATAGAGGGCACATTGTATAGAATAAACTGTATTTTGTGGTGATGTTTATTTTTATTTTGTCTTCATGAGCATACTCAATATTGGAGTAATCCAAAAGTAATCCAGTTACATTACTTTAATATTATGGTACTTGGATTACGTTACTAACTACATTTTTTAGCAAGTAACTTGTAACTGTAATGGATTACATTCCAAAAGTAACTCTCCCAACCCTGCCTGCCATGCATGTCTTTGGAATGTGGGAGGAAACTGGAGTCCCCAGAGACCACCCACGCACAAATTGTATTTTAGAGTTAAAATTTTATTTGACAAATTTGGTCCTCTTCTTCTTTGAGGACGTTCTCTTCCCATTTCAGGTCCTCCTCAACTTCTATCTCCTGCTCATCCTCTGCAGATTCTCACCCTCCCTTTTCTTCCTCCTACTTCTTCCTTTTTGGTTGAAAGCAGGTGAACTTAGCTGCTGCATTTTTGTAGCATTCAAACCTGATCAGTTTGTCTACAATAAAGCAATTGTGTTGAAACAGCTAATGTACATGTGTTTAATCAACTGGCTCATGCGTGTGGTGATTTGTCAGTCAGTGCTTTGGAATTGCAAGGAAGTGACATTATGACATATTGCTGTGTCTAATGTGTAAAAGTGTATTCAGTGTTTCGCAATTCATTGTGTGTGTTGTTCTGAAAAAAAGTGTGAGGCTGACTTTGTGTTTATAGTGGTGAAAATCTGGTCCAATGTTTTGGTCCTTCAGTGTAAGGTGTTGATAATTATGGAATAATTTTATTTTTAGTGTTTATGCAATCGTAAAAAACTGTAATGCACCAAACATATTTTTCTTTTCATTATTCCTATTATTTTTGTTAAGGAAAAACACTACTTTTACTTCATTAAATTGACCTTTCGTTCAAAACTTGCATTTTTATTTGCATGTCTATTGCTGCTTGCAATCTATTTTGGTTTGTTCGAGAGACTTGTGTCCCATGACACTTTCACCAATGTACAGCTGTCAAATTAAAGTCGGGGGGTGACATCATTTTATGGGGCTCGTCAAAGCAAATTATGTGCATCGACTTTGGGTTTCCTGCTGAAATACTGAAATACAAACCCAATTCCAAAAAAGTTTGGACACTACAAATTGTGAATACAAACTGAATGCAAATTTCAATATTTTGTTCAGAAGAAAACAGAGATGACAGGTCAAAAGTTTAAACTGAGAAAATTGATCATTTTAAGGGAAAAATATGTTGATTGTAAATTTCATGGTGCCAACAAATCTCAAAAAAGTTGGGACAGGTAGCAATTAGAGGCTAAGTCAATTGCACTTGTAAAAAAACAGCTGGAAGACCAGTTACCACTAATGAGGTCCATTGGCAACTTGATTGGAGTATAAAAAGAGCTTCTCGGAGTGGCAGTGTCTCTCAGAAGCGAAGATGGGTAGAGAATCACCAATTCCTCCAATGTTGCGCAGAAAGATAGTGGAGAAATATCAGAAAGTTGTTTAGCAGCGAAAAATTGCAAAAAGGTTGAAGTAATCATCATCTACAGTGCATGACATCATCCAAAGATTCAGAGAATCTGGAACAATCTCTGTGTGTAAAGATCAAGGCCAAAAAATCATACTGGATGCCCATGATCTTCGGGCCCATAAACGGCACAGCACCACAAACAGGAATGCTAACTGTAAGGGAAATCACAGAAAGGGCTCAGCAATACTTCCAGAAAAGATTGTGGGTGAACACAATCCACCGTGCCAGCCGCCTATGCCAGATGAAACTCGACAGTACAAAGAAGAAGCCATTTCTAAAGCAGACCAAGAAGCGCAGGCATTTCTCTGGGTCAGGGGTTATTTAAAATGGAGTGTGGCAAAGTGTAAACCTGTTTTGTGGTCAGACGAATCACGATTGGAAGTTCTTTGTGGAAAACTGGGGCGCTCTATCATACTGACTCAAGAGGACAAGGACAAGCCAAGTTGTTATCAGCACTCAGTTTATAAGCCTGCATCTGTGATGGTATAGGGTTGCATGAGTGCCTGTGGCACGGGCAGCTTCCACATCTAGAAAGGCATCGTCAATGCAGAAAGGTATGTTCAGATTGGAGAACAACATTTACTCCCATCCAGGCATCATCACTTTCAGAGAAGATCTTGCATTTCTCAACACGATAATGGCAGACCACATGCAGCACCAATTATAACATCATGGCTGCGTAGGAAAAGGATCCGGGTATTGAAATGGCCAGCCTGCAGTCCACTTCTTTCACTTATAGAGCACATTTGGCGCATCATAAAGGAGAAGGTGTAACAAAGAAAGCCCAAGACAGTTGAACAGTTAGAGTGATGCGTGTTAGACAAGAATGGGACAGCATTCCTATTTCTAAACTTGAGAAACTTGTCTCCTCGAGCCCCAGACGTTGTCAGACTGTTGTAAGAAGAAGAGGGGCTGCCTCACAGTGGTGAAAATGGCCTTGTCCCAACTTTTTTGACATTTGTTGACACCATGGAATTTAAAATCAACATAGTTTTCCCTTAAAATGATAAATTGTTTTCAGTTTAAACTTTTGACCTGTTCTCTATGTTCTATTCTGAATAAAATATTAAAATTTGGCACTTCCACGTAATTGCATTTTTATTCACAATTTGTATAGTGTCTCAACTTTTTGGGAATTAGGTTTGTACATCAATGTGTTGTGTAAATGTAACAGTGATCATAGATTTGGGTTCACAATCATAACAGCTCTCCAAAAGAAACCCAAACTACAATGTCACCTGCAACAAAAATGAGTTTGACACCCCGGTGTAAACAAAGAAATCTTATTACCCAAAAAAACAGTGCAACTCAACCCTAAATCAACATTTTTTGCTGTATAAACTGTATTAATGGGTAAAAATGTATAAATAAATAACCCTAACCCCTGTCTACATGTCCTGGTCATTAGTTTGATATTTTAGTGCATGTTTGTTAAAAGCTTGAATTTTGCGCCATCTTCAGGTTAAACAATGGAATAAATACAATTTGGCTGTTTGTCTTCGGATTGGACGAGCTTGTTACTTTGTGAATCTGACGTAGTCGCTCTGCCACCGTGGTGTATATAAGCCCAATGGGCTTCCGGGCAACGCCCCCTTTGAGTGCTGTTTTCAAATATGACTGAGAAGAGTAAGTGGTTGAGTTGCACGTTAAAGCAACACTAAGGAACTTTCATTTCATATGTTGATTATGGCGGCGCCATATGGACAAAAGTGGTAATGTTATGCCTGAAGGAAGACCACATTTCATATAAGAACAAGAGCATTGCGTTGTTTATGAACTCACAAATTGACTTCCGTCTTTGTAACGAATGGGGAAAGGGGGAAGTGACGTATGCCATAGAGCAGTCAGCACATTTGTAGTTTTTTGTGTGGCAGTGTTCCTACCATCCTCCTCAAAGTTGCTTAGTGCCAATAAAAATTATACAGACCCCCTCAGGCCATGACAAACCATTCAACTAGTTTTAAGTCGATGTTTCATCAGCCGAGTTATGAAAAGCGGTGACCTTTTAGAGTGGGCATGCTGTATAGTATATGCTGTATAGTATATGTGAGCGCTCACAAGGGCGCGAGCAAAAATTTTTTAGGGTATTTTTATTATTAATTTTCATATTAAATATTTAATTATTATTTTATAGAACTGTGTACGTATAACATTAAAGCAAAAATATTCAGGGCTGACGCAGGTTGATGCACACACACTGTAATGTAACTATCTATCCATGGTGAGTGAAATGACACAATCACATGACCACAAATTTGCCAATACGTTGGAATTTACAGTATTCAAGGGCAGTAGTTTAACCAATGATTATGCACAAAGAAAGGGAAAAGAAAATATTCCAAAAACAAAAGGAAGAAGCTGCTTTTGAAAGAAATAAGTTCAAAATGCCCCACAACTGAAGATAAACGTCATCATTCATCAGCAGAATTTACAAAATGAAAGGCTTGAACTGCATGTATCATTAAATAAAATTCAAATAAAAATGCTAAAAACAGGTCCCTCCAACAACTTCAGGAAAGATTTAATTTAATGTTGGCTTGTTTTTACTTATCATTCACTATGAAATATGTTTTCTGGTATGAGGCACACACAAACATGCACACACGCACCCACGCCTGCACGCACTATTGTCATCAATAACTAAAGACGCTATTTCTGTAAATCCGGCATTAAAACGTGAATTAATCTAAAACTAGGCTTAATCCCTGTATGGGAAACTGAGCCCTTGTGACTTGTTTCCTTTTTTCCCACTTATGGATAGAGACAGTGTTTCAGAAGAACACATGTTATTTATTTATTTATTTTTATAGTGTTTTATACATCTGTAACATTGCACTGCCATACTCTATAGTAATATTAACTTAAATAATAATGCATCAGATTTATAGAGCACTATCCTAGACACTCAAAGACACTTTACAATGGAACAGATACATTATTCATGCGCTCACACATTCACACTGTGGTGGCGGTAAGCTACGTAAGTAGTCACAGCTGCCCTGGGGCAGGCTGACGGAAGCGTGGCTGCCAGTGTGCGCCTACGGCCCCTCCGACCACCACCAAACATTCACGCCTTCCATACACCAGTGTGAGTAGCACTGGAGGCAATGTGTGTGAAGTGCCTTGCCCAAGGACACATTTACACATGACTTGGGGGAGAGTGGGGATCGATCAGCCGACTTTCTGGTTACTGAACGACCGACTCTACACCCTGAGCCACGGCTGTTATGTCCAGGTTCATCACAGGAGAATATGCCAAATCATGTTTGCTCAATAGCATCTTAAAGCAAGTAAATAAGACAACGTGAACAAATCTCATTAAATTACGATGACATCAAAAAGAAAAACGATGTGATATTTTAAACCAAATAGTTTGTCACCACAGCAAGCACTAACATTCAAATTTGGCTTGAACTCAGTAGAAATAAATGTAAGGGATGTCGATTGTGACGTGACGTCTTGCCATTGTTTACTTGATTTGTGTACTGGTACGTGTTTGCTAAATGGCTTGGGCGAGGGTTTTAAAGTATGTTGTACAGCTTTACTTATTTTTTCTTTAGCGGTAGTCTTGCTTGTGAAGTTGCAGTTTTAAATATTCCTCATTCACCTTCGTATTGTTTGTCCGCAAGTGGTGGAATAGATTTGTCATTGAACTGCTCTTTGCTGTGACACATCTTGACGCTATGAAGTGAAGTGAACAAACTCTGAAGAGAATTAAACAGGGATGAAAAGAAAGGCAGAGAAAGACTACATACAGACTAATTATATTTATTGTTATTCTTTGTTGTAAGTTGATGACCGAGGTCTTTTTTGTTTTTATGTTAATAACAATACAATGTTGGGCATGTACTTGGAGCAATTGGATAGGCAAATTAAACTATTTATAGTCAGTGTGGAGAGTTGGTGGAGTGCAAAGTATTTTCTTCAAAAATAGTTACAATATACAGCAAATAATTGAGAAGGACATTAATCAGAAGCACTTTAAATGATGGCAGGTGTGTGATAATTCCTTTTTAACATGATTTAGAATGTTCGAATGTATTTATTATGAACACAGCCACATCCCTCGTGCAACCATTTTTCTGTTGTTAACTGTTAACTTCCCTCAAAGACAACTTCAACAAAAGTCAATGAGTTGTACTGTACAGATCATAGGTCACATCAATGGAGAAAAAAGTTTTGAAATGATTTTTCATGGTCCCCCCCCCCACACACACACACACACACACACACTTTAAACAGGGGTGTGCAGACTTTTTCTATTCACAGTACGCATGCACAGATTCTTTCCAACTGTATATGTTTGTCTGCAGACTTCAGTAGCTCAGACCTCCACTCAGCCACCCATTGAGGGAAAATCAGCAGGTAGCCTTTGAAACAGTGTGACCTCCAAACTACCTCAAACTACCTTGGTGTTACTGTCGCTGGGTGTTAATTGATGCCTCTGACCTTCAGTCTCTTCCATGCCTCTCAAAGTTGATTTTTTTTTTTAAATCTTCTCTTTTGCCTGTCCTGTCTTTCATCATGTATGTTGAGGATCTTCTGAGGTTAGGTGCTACAGTGTGTCTTGACTACAGATTGGTCAAACATGATATAAAATATGTAATCAAACCAGATGGAATTCACATGATGTGACGTCTGCTCAGTGCCAGTGGGAGGCGCTCCATGGCTTGCAGCCCAGTATGGACACCAGCGTGTCCACGGGAAGCAACTCCGCCTGCTCGCCAGGACATTTGTCCGAGTAACCATGACAACCTCACTCATGTATAATAATAATAACAATCACTGTTTGTTTGACTCAAGCTAATCACTGATGGCACCACAGTAGAACTAGTACTACTTTTCAGTTTGTGCACAAAACAGCAACTAAGCGAATTTTTGAGCCGTAACTAAGCAAAGGTAAAAAAAAAAAAATCTGCAATTAGGTGAATTTGTGAATAGCGAACCGTTATTGCCATTAATATACAGTAGGTGGTCAGTGCTGTAGCAACAGATTTATTAATAACGAGAGAGGGGCCAAGCATTCCGAATAATCCCATTTAGCCATTTTATGACAAATTCAGTCAGGCTCACATTCAAAGGCACCCACAGGCACCATTTCCCAGACTGCTCCCCACCACTTAAAGACTTCGTCTTCACATTTTTATTTGGGGACCATCTGTTGGGAGCAGGTTGTGTGCCGTGTTACTAAAGTGTTCACTGCAGGATGCTCTCATCTGAACTCACTGTTCACAGCTTTCTTGTAGCTCACAAGAGACAAAACTGTATTGCTAAAATATTTTTGGATCACTTTAATTGCATTTATGCACTAATTAAAAGTGCACAATGGAGACCAAGGGATGAGATAAAGAGAGGAAACCTGCATGTTTCCGCTCAGTCGTCGTCAGGCCTTATTTGAATCTAGTTTTTGACACATTAATCGTCGTCTCATACACGTTATGGACAAAAATATGCATTCATTAATCCAGTTAGTCACATTCCAAGTCATTGCAGATATTGATGTCCAATGTTTCACGACGGTATGTGCTCTTGTACTCTGTCCTAGTGAAGATACAATTACTCGTGTACAACATGACCATATTAAAATCAGACACAGCCACACAGTAAATTCTGTAAATTTTACTCTAAACAGATCCTATTCAGTCCTACTCTAAACTGAAAAATGTAAGTATATCTTGCCAAATTATTATTTGTGTGCAAGAGAATTTGCCTATCACAAAAATTCACTCAAATTGTAAGTACATTTTGCAAGAATAGATTTTGACAAAAGTTTACAAGTTTATTTAAAAAAAAAGTTACACAAGGGTTGAGGAACAAACTCATAACCTTCTGCTTGGGAGACCACTCTACCACCTGCGCTATGCCACTCCTTCTGTGTGTTAGTATATCGCTTGTGTCAGCTGGAATCTTCGTACCTCCTTTTGGATATTAGCAAACAGTAGGAGTGGCATAGCTCAGGTGGTAGAGTGGCAGTCTCTGAAGCTGACAGTTGTGAGTTCATTCCTCAATCAACCCTTGTGTAACTTTAAAAAATAATAAGAATAACATTTTGTCAAAATTTCTCCTTGCAATATTTACTTTGAATTTCCGAGTGAACAATCTTTAATAGGTTTTTCATTGGATAGGCAAATTCTCTCCAACACACTCTTTCACGTGCAAATTTTACTCTGTTTAGAGTCAAATTGACTCTACAGAATTGATTGCTCACCTATACTCTGATGTAAAAGGCAAATATCTTGCGTGAAATCATAAATATCTCCGAATCAGTTTGAATGCAGATGTGGTGTTTTTGTTCCCACCTCAAGTGTTGGACGAACGGCCTCGCTGAAAATTGAAGAGATGGAGAAAATGCTGAAGGAGGCACAGATGGAGAAAGCCAGACTTATTGAGTTTCGGGTAAGTGTCATGACAACAGGGCCGTTATGAGATCATGACTGTTTGGAATCAGATTTTGCTGATTGATGACTTTTTGTAGTGATGCGATCAATAAGGGAGAATGCTTCAATACTGCAATCAAGTCCTTTCATTTATTTTTATTGGCTTTTTTATCAATTAATTTTGTCATTGTACCTTATGTGGGTGCTAATAAGTGTTAAATGCCTAAATAAATACGTTTCTGAAGTGTTTTGAAGAGCACAAGGACAGCAGGGACATAAATTAATGTTGAAGTAATTTTGAAGTATTGAAGGAAAGAGCTCTCTTTCAGGAACAAGAGAGCTTCGTTCGCCATCACTTGTTGGAGGAAGAGCGGAAAAGGAGGGAAGAAGCCGAGAAAAGACTGCAGGATGAAACTCTCCACCGACAGCAGCTGGTGGAGAAGGAAGTGAAGTTGAGGGCCAAGAACTTCTCTCAGGTGAGTCAAAGGAGACATAATTGGAAATGTGCGGCGTGAAATGACCTCACGTCCAAATTGATAGCATTTTACAGACATGCACATTTGAAGGTGTCTGGAATGAAGTCTGCTGCTTGATGTTTGGTCACATAAAAAAATACATATGCCGTTTTCCACATTAAGTGTGCGTTTATTACATTTTTAAGATAAAATCATCCCTATATAAAATCCAGAATGATACAGTCCACCTCTGCATACATGTACGTATTTATTTATTTATGTGCTGTATTTATTTTCCCATTGAATTCAACGACCATCAATTTTACGTGGATTTTTGCATATCATCGACTGGAATTGCAAAACCAAATTCAAAATTCCTGAAGACTCTTCTTAACTTACTCTTCTATCGAGCAGTTATTAAGAACTGCATCAAACAGCATTAGATCCATCAAACGAGGCTGTATTGAATGATCTCAAGAGCCAATGAGTATTTGTCATCATCATTCTTATCAGTTGACTGTTTTTTATCTGTGATGAATATCATGAACATGTTCTTGCAACTTAAAAAGCTGCATGAGAAATTGTTTGTGGCGGGCATTATGAAATGTTTCTGAGATGTCAAATGAACATGACAATATGTTATTTAACTCATTTGCTCCCAAAAACCTATAAAACGTTCCTTTTAAAATATTACCGTGCTCCCAAAGACGTGTTTGTGTTTTTTTTAAATGTTTGTTTGTTCTTATGCTAGAGCATACAGAAGACTTTGATGCAGCCTCAGAACTGAAGAGAATGCTTGAAACAATGGTAGTTATTATAAAAGCGGCCAGAAGGTGGCAGCAGAGTATAAGATCAACCAGGGCCATGTTGAAAAAAAGCTAATTTCCCCCACTGTTTTAAACTGATTTGTGAATAATAATGAAACTTAGCTTGATTCTAATGCTAATTGCTACAAAACGGAAGCAGATAGAAATATACTTTTTTTCCTGATGAAAGAAGAGACTCTAATCTTTCTTTTGGTAGGTTCCATGTTTTTATAGCAATAGAAAGCAATAATCTGTGGGCCTTGCACAATCAGTCAAAATCCAGTAAAACAGCCTGGAGCGAAGGGGCTTTCTTCAGTGAGAATGGCTTGGAGTTAATTTAAAAAAGCAGTACAGATCAGCAAATAATGAGCTGCTGTCATGTATTAATCCCCCCTTTCACCCCTTTTTGTTCTGCATGCGTCCAGGCCCGTCCTATGACGCGCTACCTGCCAATTAGGAAGGAGGAGTTTGACCTTCGCGTACACATTGAGACATCAGGCCACAACGTGGACACCTGCTACCACATCATCCTCACTGAGAAGATGTGCAAGGGCTACCTGGTCAAGATGGGAGGCAAGATAAAGTCGTGGAAGAAACGCTGGTTTGTCTTTGATCACCTCAATAGGACCTTCTCGTACTACGTCGGTAAGAAGAGTTCAACTCGACATACATTTGAGTCCCTCCAGATTATTTAGAATCACAAATGACTCATATATCTCAGGCCAAGCATCCAATAATGTTAATAGTAATCTCATTACTGAAAAATAGACAGTATATTACAAGCACATCGTGCATTAATATTTTTAAATTGAGGGTAATTCATGACAGGATGAGAGCTGGATAGAAATACTCCTCCAACAAAATGTCTTCTTAATTCTATTTACACAGTCTTGTTTGGTTGTCTTTTATTACCAGATTAGCTGACATAATTATTCATACAGTTGAATCAAAGTTACACAAATGAGTACTTGTTCAGCTGTAACTATTCAATAACAGCACACAAGGTGAAGAATCATGTTTTCCCAGAAATCCTGTCCGAGTAGCTTTTTTCTCCCCCTCAAATTTATTGCTGGATTTGTTTCAGCTGTCTTGCCAAACGTCAACTTCCTGCGAATAGGATCAACTGTTTGAAAAAGATAAACTAAATTGTTGGTACCTTCCTGTTAGAGACTAAAACAAAACTTCTTGAAATAATTTTAAAAAGTAACTTAACATTAACTGTTGAATTATTATTATTATTTTCTTTTTTTTAAAGTACAAAAATGGTAAATTACATTGAAAAACCTTTTGAGGAAGCCACAAGCAATCAATTATTTCAATTGTCAATAAGATTTTTGCCATTGAATATTGTTGCCTTTTTTTATGATCGGTACATTTATTTTTGCTGACTTTTGTCACCTACAAGATAATATAGTAATTATGTGGGTTTTTATTTCTTTAAGAGAACACTACTTGTAATATTTACTGTATGTCTATTTTGTGGCAGTACATCATTTATTTTTATTTAGTTTGATTCCCAGGAAGGTACTAGATATTCTAATTGGGTCTCGTGCTTACAAAAAAAGAAAAGAAAAGTTATGGCAATGATTGTACCAGAGGACATAATGTGGCCAATTGGTGCATATGGCCTTTCCAATGTTTTCCCAAAACAAACATTTATGAAATAATAATAAACTCAATATGATAATTATGTTCCCTTAGTGCTAACTGAAGAAATAAAGGTCAGATTCAAATGAATTAATATACTCACTAGAAGCACTTACTGTAAGTCAGACAACAACTGCAACATTAAAAAAAAGGCAACAAGCCACATTATGCAGCGTATATTGTAGCTTTCCAGTTGAAGACTTTGTTTTGTGTGTCACATCGTTTGTGAAGGACAGGGCATAAAAGGCCTTCAAATATGTACCATAAGCTAAAATATTGATGTCAGACATGTTCATGGCAGACAATTTTTTTCTCCACAGTATGATGTCTGAACATGTATGCTCTATCCAGACATTCAGTGCGCGCGCTGTAATTGATCTGCCGGCGTGAGCTCTGGGACACTTGTTCACTTTCCGCCCTTTGAAGTCGTCTGAAGGTTCCGCTTAAAGCCTCTTAAAGCGCACCTTGTTTCAAGTGAGGAGGCGCATAGAGATGACTGGCGCTGTCGTTAAAATGCATGTGGCGCTGGCGCTCTCCGAGGAGGCTGATTGAGATGCATCGCTTGCCCTTTTCTCTTGACCTTGAACAATAAGTAACCAGAAGTGGTGAGAGCCGTTAATTGTCGTTAATCACCCCGTACCGAAACGCAGAATTTTGCTCTCAATCAAATGAGATGCAAAAGCAAGGCTATTTGAATGCTAAACAGGTCATTAGAAGATAATAGTGGTGTATTAAACTATTCCTCGAAATGAAGTGGTGCATCTCTACCTCTACTCTTGAAGTTGGCTTGTGGAGTGTTTGTGCCTGGAGGTAGAAACGGGCTGTTGAGTTCCCCACCGGTTCCTTACTGCACTTCTGCAGTGGCTGATGAAACAAAGTGCAATGATGTAGCCGAGTAGCGTAAGAAGCAAGTCAAATCTCAACATACAATGAGAGCAGCTTTGCTTGGAAAAGAGAGGGCCAAAAGTGCTGCGCTTGTCCTTTTTTATCCATCAGCGCAAACACACTCGTCATCAACGTTGTAAGACGCAAAGCGAGTCACGATACAAGATAAGGTGCGACTGACTCCAACTGAAAAGTCATCCAGTGTTTTTTTGGGCGTTTCATCCTTTTAGACAAACATGGGACCTAGCTGAAGAGTGTGATTTACTTGCAGTCTATCTAAGATGTTTATTATAAAGAGGTGGGGGGGGCTTAGATTAGATTTTGTCATGTGTTTTCCATGTCTGTCTCATTAGGTTTTTGTGCCCACCTGTGCGAGTCTACCGTTTCCTTGTACCAGCTCCCTCAGCCACTGTACAGGTGTTTCTTGTCCAAGTTTGCTTGTAGTTAGGCCCCATTCACACGAAAGCCCGTTTCAATGTATCCACACAAGTTTCTTACCGTTTGGGCAGTTTGTCCACACGGCGGCGCCATTTCGGACCTTGAAACCCATCACTTTTGGAACTGGGCTCCAGAGTGGTACGTTCCAATGTGGACAGCATATGCGGGATCCTCCTCCAGCGATGACGTAGTGGTCGCAGCAGCTCGATGACGACGCATTGTCATAGTTTGATATCCTACTTGAATTACATATATATAAATACATATATATATATATATATATATACATATGTATATATACATATATACATACATATATATATACATACGTATATATACATACATATATATACGTATATATATATATACACATATATACATACGTATATATATATACACACATATATACATACATATATATATACATACATATATATATGTATATATATACATACATATATATATATACATACATATATATATACATACATATACATGTAGTGGTTCGTCTTCTTCACTGATTCTTCTTCTACGCTTTCCATTAACCCCCTGTGGCTGCACTACAGCGCCACTCCAGACTTGGCGTATACAATACAGCAGTTAAACGTCCTCAGTGTCTTCTTTTGGACACACGCATGTCTTGAAACGTTTCTGTGTGTACAAGATTATTTTAAGGAAGGACTGCTTCCGTGTGAACAGGGCCTTATAGTTACCTGGTTTCATTCTTTGTGTTTGCTGGATCTGTATTTGTTCGTGAGTCAAGTCTTCCCGGAAGAAGACCTCCCTATCTTGTTTCCTTTTTGTAGTAAGATTTATCTCCAGTTTTGGATTGTTACTTTAAAACTCATTTTTAGGCATTTGTGTGATATTTTAGTTTTGATTATTCCAAAGTGGAATACGAGACGTCTTGGTCTGTTAAGATGGGGGTACTCTCATGATTTGGGTTTCTGTTGGTTTTTGAATACAATTTGTTTTGTCATGTTTTCCATGTCTGCCTTGTTTTTTGTGTCCACCTGTGCTCATCTACCCAGCCCCTTGTCTTTTTTTGCACATTTGCTATGGCCGAATGCTCACGTCTATGAGAGGGGCTTTTTCAACTTCAATCTGACTTGTGTATATATTCACCGTACTGCCTGTTCGCGTGTCTAATCGTATTCTTTCCGGTGGTTGGGAAGCTTTAAGTGAATGAGTGACTGAAACCTGAAATCCTCAGGTTGGATTTACATGTCAGTGTGTTTTGTTTGATCTGCTAATCCTGCTTATTGTTCCCTTGGCCCTTCCCCCTTCACCCGGACGCCAGTTGAATGTCATGTGTAGAATACCAATTCTTACTTATTAGATACCTACCTTTATGACAGGGGATACATGTTGTTTTGTTTTTAGAAAGGTAGAGTATGGTGAAAAAAATTAAAGCACAATTATATTTATTTCTTTAGATATTATATGTAATTAATTACCATAAACACTCTCCCACAAAAACAGTTTTTGCTGTACAATTTTAAAATATCCGTGTTTGACATCAGACAAACATGAGACAGGCTTTTGTTCAGATTCAGAATCGGCGCATGTCCCACAACGCTGCCCAGTCCATTGTCTGCCCGACCCCTCCACTTCCCTCGATAAATAGGAATCGCCACGTGTCGTTCATGGTCCCAGTGTGGTGGTGTTGTGGACGTCAAACGTGGCGATTCCGAATCATCAACTGGGGGAGGGCGCAGATGACGAACATTACACACCGATTCAGTGCTGTGTGGTGGTACCATCGCTTGCCCTTGGTGCAGGCACCGCATTTTCGCTTCCCGCCCAAGAGACCACGTTAGTGTGCGTTTGAATGGGTGTACATTAAAAAAAAAAAAAAAGAGGAAAAAAAGCGCTGATTCATATTCATCAGCGGGGAAAACCACACAGATGCGAGATAGGCAATACCAAAAAAATCAAATCGGAATAAAAATGGATTACTATCAATATGTACTGCGTTTGTTAAAAAAAAAAAAAAAAACTTATACACATTATTTTCTTTTGTTGTCCATTTTATTTCATGACTTTTCAAATGTCAAATTTCTAATTCTATGTTACTGTAGTGCTACTTTAAAAAAAGGCACAGCAACATTCTAAACGCACTAGTACTCCCAAACACACAGCACTCTTTTTTCCCCCCCTCCAGATAGTGTTTTTACAGCGTTATTGGTACCTTGTATGCATCATTCATCCCCCACTTGGGAGTTTAAAAATATTAATCAATCATATTAAAAATATTACAGAGCACAGTCTGGTTTTCTTGGCTCCAGTGAGTTAAGTGTTAAAAAAAAATTCCAGTGTTGAGGTGAGGCAACAATAACTAAAAAGTGAATTCAGATTTTTAAAAGAAAGGAACACAGAGAAGGAAAGAGCATAATTTGCGATCACAGGGATTCCCTTCAAATTCAAACAAAGCAAAGACAAGGACACACGTCGACAAGTCTGATGAATATCTCGTCTCCCAGAAAGGAATCGAGTAGTTTCCTCAATGTTCATTTAAAGCTCGTTGATTACGTCACCTGCAAAGCAAACATATTATTTACTATTAGACATGATCACCCAGTATGTATGTGTTGCATAATCACTACCAAAATGAATGATACCCTTTTAACTTATATTACCATTTGATGTTTGAGTATTGATTTGATTGAAATTAAATGTAATTAAATAATAGCATATATCAAGGGATATTTCTGATGACTAAAATGTATTTAAAAAAAATACACAGTAACAATAATGATAATGATGAAAACAATGAGCTGAATAAACTTCCCTTCCCTTTTTTTCTTTTTTTAAAGGAAATTTTTAAAATAAAGAATGAATACTTTTAAGCAGTAATCTGCATTTTATGCCAAGTTATCTTTGGTAGTTCAAAATGACACAATGTAGGACAAACTGTTACCTGCACTATACTGTCTGCTGAAAATGAATAAAAACAAACCAAAAATTCAGCTTTTTTGTCGCTTTTTCCTGTTATAACAAACTCGTACCATCACCTCACAAACGTTACACCCCTAACACACACACATTGCAACTTCATTATTTAAAATCTTGTGACGGAAGTGTAAAAATATGTTAACCACAGTTCTATCCAACTAAGCTAACGTATGGTTTATTTTAAGATGATGGCTTTTCTCATTTTATTTGACTATTAACACTTTATGTTGTGGCTAGCCCTACTTTTTGTCCTTTTGTTGTTGCAAAGAGCTACATGAAAATTAAACCACACGACTAAATGTTAATCTAAACTAAATGCATTGTAGTGGAATATTTTCGTCTCCAATTTGTCCAACCCCAACCAGTGTTTCACTCTCCACTATAATCATATGATAAACCAGATCTATGTGACTTACTCTCTGCACAGGGGGATGTGTACTCTGTCACAGCCACGTCACCTGCAAATAAAATACGAGAATCGTTAAGTGATAGTGGTGATAGGGGGAGGTTCAAGTTTTACAGCAGAACAGGGTAAAGCAGCACAGAGATCAAATAAAATGTAATAAAAATATGTCCTTTGACAACGACATTGGCACAATTGTAACCGAGGAGGATCTTACTTGTCTGATAGTAGTCATACACTTTGACCACAGCTGCTTTCAGGTTCCTGACAGGCACGTCCTGCTCCAGTGTCATGCTGTAAACCACCTTCTCACCTTTCTTCAGCTGCAAACACAAACCAAAGCACACGCCACTGAAGGAGTTTGCGCTTCTATTGCGGTGTGTCTAGTTAGGACGACGATAGCTGGATCCCCGACATGAATAGTGTGACATTGTCCCACTGCACAGCAAATTGAAATAGAAGAATGGAGAACAGCCACAGTTTGTGTTAATTCTTCTTGGCATATACAAGAACATATTTTGTAAAATAGTAGCCTTCACTTGAGGGTGAATCTCATCTGATTATTTGCAAGATCCTCAGTCATTGATTGGGGATATCATTCGAGGAGAGAGAAAGGTCTTTAAAGTAAGACGTTCTCTCCTCAATGTCATTTCATAGACTTTTAAAGACTTTTGTGGACATGTCTTTATTAAACTGTCACAGATTAACAACTTGATGTTTCATGTGAAATCACTCATTTTGATCAATAAAACACTGTTAACCTAAATAAATTTAGATGTTTCTTGCAAGGTTAATATATTAAGAAAAAACTGAAACTAAAATTGAAAAAAAATTGTCAATGAAATAAAATAAAAACAAGAGTGTAAAAACTAAAACTACAATTTAGGTTTATAAAACTAACTAAATGACTGTGTTCCCTCAATTTTCACGAGTGATACATTCTAAATTTCTTAAAATTTGTTTGGCGTGGAGATCTATAGCTCTATTAAGCCATTACTACCCCTCCAACCACTCAATTTTCCCCACCCTTCTAAACACTTGTTATACTTAATAAATTTAAATAAAATATAATAATAATAATAATAATAATAATAATAATAATAATAATTAAATAAAAATACTACTACACTCTTTCAAAAAAACTAGGGAAATCCGGCAAAATTTCAGGATTCAGATTTACAGGTGACCTTAAGTTGACCTTTTTTAACTTTTGAATGCACGTCCAAGTGTTCATTGTTCAATACTTTGTGCACAACTTGCTGTTCTCTAACAAGCGGATGAACCACAAAATTCGTGTGATTCATACATGGACCAATACTGGTTCAGTCTGGTTCAATTAAAAATAAATATTTAAACACAAATTGATCAGCAGTACCTCATCATTGCAAACAGGCTTCAACCAGGAGGGAAGTGACCGCTGAGCTTAGAGTGTGTCACAGAGTGTCATCACCAGGTTGTTATAGAAATGCAAATCATTGGAAATTGTCATGGGTCAAACACTTGTGAAATTTGCCATATAGCTCCTTGCTTGAGAACAACAAGCTGTTCAGAAAGTATGGAACACTAACAGTTTCATAAGTTCCCATGAGGTCAAATTGAGTTTAACTGAAATTCCCCCCAAGCGCCCTTCTTGTAAAGTTATCAAGGCACGAAATAACTTTTTTTATTTGACCTGTTTTGGGGGGGAGGGGGGACGGGGATGGGCAGGCTAATCCCAGTGACCTGAAGCAAAGGTTTTATTAAATGATAAAAACATGACAATATAACAGGACAGTTGAATGTAGGGTCGCAGCTATTAAATATTTCTGTATCGAATAATTGAGTATTCCGATCAACTGTATTTTTAGAGCAATTATGAGAACCATCCACACAGTAAATTCTGTAGAGTAAATTTGACTCTATTTAGAGTAGGACCAAATAGACTCTGTTTTAGAGTAATATTTACACTTGGAAGAGAGCATAATAAAGAATTGAAAAAATTAATTAAAGTCACTCAACGGTTGAGGAACAAACTCACAACCTTTAGCTTGGGAGACTGCCAAACTACCATGAGCTATGCCCCTCCAACTGTTTGCTTATCTCCATTAGGAAGATCACCAGCTGACATGAGCGATATAAAGGTACTAACACACAACAGGAGCTGCGTGGCTCAGGGAGTAGATCTGCTGTCTCCCAAACTGAAGTTCGTTCCTCAACCCATTGGTGACTTATTTTTTCCAAGTTCTTTATTTTACTCTCTTCCCAGTATAAATATAACACTGGGAAGACCCTCTTTCTCTCCTTCTGCTACATTTTATTAGGCATTTAAATCGCAGCCTTAAACGATTACGTAATTGCGTTTTGTCAAACCGTCATTTAATTGCAAATGCAACTAATCGTTCAGCAATATCTCACATTGTGCAAAGCATCAAACTGTATTTTGTCTGAAATGTTTTTAATTGGGCCATTTCAAACACAAATATACATTCCAGTTTAAACTTGGCATGTGTTGTATCAAAAACATGAGGCATTAAATAAAAAATTGTATTGATGCTACATTTACACCAAAAGTGAGAAGGCGATCTGGAACGGATGCCGCTCATTCGTGCATTATTCGTGCATCATCCGTGTCGCTTGGTGACCAACTACTGTAGAGCACTTTAGCGAGTCAATAAAAAGAGAGCACCCCCGACTAGTTCCACTTCTTTCCTGGGACTATACAGCCGGGGCACTATTTTCTCCAGCAGCGCCTTTTTTGAGGTACGTGATTTAGCACTTCCGCTTTTTTAGTGTCAATCCGGCGGCCGGCAGTTACGCTAAATAGCTTTGGCATGGATGCACTACTGCTACCTCGGTAGAGTTTAAGAACAAGTAAATACACTTACGAGCACTCAATATGCTACTTCCTTGCTCAGCATTCGCTGTATGTGACGTAGCCCGTACTCAAAGCCGATTGGCTATCGTGTGGCTAAATTTGAAAAAAGTTCAAATTTTTCAACTTTGGCGAATATGCAAGTGTGTGGATTTTCGCCACGAATGTGCGGATTTCACTGCGCCGCACCGTGTTCCAGCGCTCCAAACGCGTCCCCTGCTCCACTTTTGTGCCCGTCCACGCGAAGTACATTGACTACAATGCAAACGTGCCGCCCGAAACTGTGAATGCAGCATAAGAGTCTGTTGTGCAATTTCAGTTGAGTGACATAGCTGGTTCATGGCTGTGTGTTTTTTAATTTAGACCAGCAGACTGGAAATAACACAAATACTGTATTCTTTATCAGGCATGAAAACAGGTCAGGGGTGAAAAAGGTAAGAAGTATACACGGTCGCACTGGGACCAAAATGCCTCGCTAACGGGAGTGGGGGTGGAGGATGGGAGGCGGGTCACCACATCAATGTATAATAACAATACATTGGTCAGATTATGCGGTATACGAAATAGATTTGCAACCTGTCACATAAAACGCACAACAGTATACACCTTTTATGGAATTAAGTAAATGTAAACTGATTGTGAACATCTTTGCAACCTTCAGTGTTGGGAAAGTTAATTTTACTATGCAAATTACTTCAAAGTTCAGTTCACTAATTTTAAAATGAACTTGTTCATAGTTTATAATTGAATTATTGTCTAGCAAGAAAAGCTGGCACACTTGGACAAAAAATAACTACGTTCAAAACGGTTCATTGGCCTCAGAATGAGCTTGTTCCACAGACGACACGTTCCTACGATCCTTTGCCTCCAACATCCTGCACGTAGGCAACATTAGCGTGTTGTGCCACATACTGTAAATGCCCGTTCGCAGATTTGATTTTCAGTGTGCGTGTATGAGAGGCAAAATGCTAATTTGGACTCGCAAATTGTAATACGAATCCGCTTATTTTGAGCCTTAAAAGTGTACACGTAATTAAATTAATACAACAATAAATGAAAAAAAATCCAGCTTTCAATTTGTGGTGTTCCACTCTACTTTCTATTCAGTACATTTTATAGATGGAAAAAAAAGTTCATACCCCATCCAAGTAGATGTTGATATAACCTTCATCCAGATCCACACGCTTCACTGAGATGTCATTCTTTAACTAGAGCATCACAGTAAACTGCCATCAGTGTAGTTCAAACGATAACAAGTGACACAAATATTTGTGACTTTTGTGATTAAGGGCTATACAAATAAATTTGACTTGACTTGAGGGTAGAAGAAAAAAAAAAAACCTCACCGACTCCAGAGAGCTTTTATCCAAAATATGTCCAGACAGAAGTTTGATGTTAATGATGACCATGTTTGTCTCCTCTCTCCTGCCCTGGTACCTGCAAACACAAAACAGTTTCTCTGCAACTCTTGCAAATAAATAAACATATTCAAGATTAGGCACATGCAGAGAAAAAAAGGCACCCATCACCAAAATTTACACAATCAAGAAAAACAGTAGTAGAAATATCTAACTTGATTTCTGGTAATACAAACAACAGTCAATAAATCTTTATACAAAGGAGGTGAACGGAAGCTATATTGGATATAAAAAGCCTACACACTGGCTGTTTAAATGGCCAGAGATCGTGAGCACTGCACAGTGACGAGCAAAATTCTCACAAGAACTTACCCATCACTTTTAGAGTGATTTAATGACATACAGGGTGGTTTTTGTTTTTGGTATGAAGAAAAAGAAAAAAAGCCTCCTGGCAAAAGGCACTTTTCTCATACGGGGCAAAGGGGCTGGTGCTGGGGCGCCACTAGCGGGTCTATCTGTGCATGTCACTGTCACTTGTGTTTTTGCAGTGAAGGGAAAAATTAAAACCCATTTTTCAATTTTGATGGCCTGATAGCAGCAGCATTTGAAACCCAAAACAAGGTCACGGCATCAAAAGCAAACTTGAAAGCTTTCCAACTCCTGAAAGCTGTGAAGAATGACTTACCATTCTATAGATTAAAGTCCAAAAATAGTCATACAAAATCAAGTTAAATGTTTATTTGGTGAATGGGTATCATTTAGCTGGAAATGACACCATGAGAAGAATGTAACTGTAAGAATTACAGATATTGATTTTATAAAATCTATCAAATATTTATTTTATTTCTTTACATTTCTACAAAAAACAACAACGCCATGTCCAAAATTGATCAGTCCACCTAAATACTTAAACATCTAATTACATCTTAGACCAGCAAAAAGCAGTATCTGGATAATTCTCAAAGTTACCAGAGTCTTTTGTCAGATAATTCAGTGATATAAAAATAATGAAAATGAACAATATTTGAGATTTTGATATTTCTGATGAACAGCCTCTATTTCAGGGGTGGGCAAACTTTTTGCACTGCGGGCCACAATGGGTTTGAAATTTTGACAGATGGGCCGGACCAGGAGCATTTGGACCTCATAGCACAGTAAACACACACAGATAAAAGTACAACCCAATTTACTTATAGTGTGCACTTAGGACTGCGTTTTTCAAATGTGCAAAATCCACATATTTAAAACAGCTTTTCCAATAGCTTCATTTTTATTGTTTTAGCTCAACTTTTGCTTTGTTTTTATGCTTTGTAAAGTGACCTTGGGTGTTCTGAAAGGTGCTGTTTTTAAATGAAATGCATTATTATTATTATTATGATTATTATAAAATAGCCCTAATCCAGGTAGTACGTTTGCCTCAATGAATATGCAAGATGCGGCATTTACACACTATTTGGCAAAGTGGGAGGAGAAATGTAAATAGATTATAATAGCACATACACTGTGATCTGTCAAACCTGGAGACTGCATCTATTATTAATAGATTTCAATTCAAGGCGTAAAGTTAAAGAATTTTTTTCCATTGGCCCACCCATTTTTAACCCGGGCCCACAGTATGTGTGACACATGCGGCTGCATGATAGCCGCTGCTGCCTGTCACGCGCTGAGGACAAAGCGCGTACATCCAATCCGTCTCTGACCACTTTTCCATCTCCGTGGGGGACGCATAGCACACGGTGTTTGTGCAGCAGCTCAAAAAGAAGCCAAAAGCCAACGAGGAAACGCTCATAGAGGTGCTCGACGCACGCCCCGGGGATGTATTCACCAATATCAACAGTCTCCTGCATGCGCGCTCCTCACCTCACCCAAGACAACATGTAGAAAGACTATCTTCAGCTGTCAAAAGGATCAAAACATGCAACAGTGCCACAATGTTGACTCATAGACTGAACTCTTTGTCCCTGCTTTCTTTCAAAAAATAATTGACCGATTCTCTGGACTATCAGGACATTATTGCTGTGTTCAACACAAAACCCTGCCGTCTCCTGCTGTAAATGTCCAAATCCAGGAAGAATTGTATTTTATGAATCAGTTATCTTGAGTTAAGCTTACTGCCATTCTCCCGTTTATTTTAATAAATTGCAAACGTTGTTATGAATGTGCCCTGCGTATCTTTCTGTCCCCTTTCTGTGCGTAAACGAGCTTATCAGTGAGACCCCGACCCAGTGATCATATTTTCCGGGTGTGTAGAAGTTACACAGCAGTGACTCTGGTGTAAAACATAATCTGCACAGGAGTCTGAGGGAAGTGGATCCCAACACCAGTCATCCACTGCTCGTACTGCTGCAGCTGGAGAGCGCGTTTCCCAGCTGCACCCGTCACTCACAGCAGTCCTTCACTTTACGTGAGACCGCGCCAGCGATTTTATTTTCTGCGCCCTCGTAATTAAAGAAGCGAAATAACGCCATAAAAAGTGTGTGTTAAGAGCGGCAACTTAATCGCTGTCCTTGGTACCCGCGGTAAAGCACTATTAGGGACGTGAAGGGATATTTTCTCTGGCCCACCCATTTTTCCTCAGGCCCACCCACAATAAAAATTTTGGCGCCACGGCTGGCGCCACCTATTGGTGAAACGCGGGCATTGCAGGGACAAAATTAAATTAATAAGATAAAATCCACTGATTGTCACACCCATCTAAGTGGGGCGAAATTTGTTCTCCGCATTTGACCCATCCCCTGAGGGAGCGGTGAGCAGCAGCAGTGCCGCGCTCGGGAATCATGTGGTGATCTAACCTCCCAATTCCAACCCTTAATGCTGAGTGTCAAGCAGAGTGGCAATCGGTCCCATTTTTATAGTCTTTGGTATGACCCGGCCGGGAATTGAACCCACGACCTCCCAGTCTCAGGGCGGACACTCTAACCACTCGCCCACTGAGCTGAACAAAAAAAAAAAAAGATTTTGAATTTTTTTCTAGCCTTATTGGATAAGTTCGGCGGGCCGGATTAAAAACGCATAACGGGCCGTATTTGGCCCGCGGGCCGGGGTTTGCCCATGTCTGCTCTATTTTGTTAGTTGCCATTAATTTGTCTCATTTTCCGAGATACCCATTCAATTAATTATAATAACAATAAACACTAATAATTGTGTCTAATCAAACCCAAAAGTAATTTTCTTACATTAAAGCATTGCATGATACTGTATCATATGTGACAGCATAAGTAAATTACACATGCTGCGCTCAAAATGCTTTAGAGGGCATTTTACTGTATGTATGCAAACCCTATGTTTATTAGACAAAATGTTCAATGACTAATCTGTAGAGGCAGACGCACACACACAGTTACCTGGCACGGACGAAGAGGATGAGCTGCGGCTTGCTCTGGTTGCACTTTGACATGGTGGAAGTGGAGATGTTGAAGGCGGAAAAGTCAGGAGGAGGGGGAATGTTGTAATGCATGGAGATCTAGAAGGGGTTAGGACCAACATATCGGTATTTATATTTATTATATTTTTCGGATTTTGTTTTGTATTTGATTTTTTTTTTATGTTGACATTTCCTTTAATAATATTGTGATGACATTAATAATTGTGATTCTTTTGTTCATGATAATCGTGGTAGAATATAATCATATCATTTAATCTTCAACTACAACTACAACCCAATGAATTGCCTGCTGGGGTGTAAGGATAGTTGCAAAGCAACTGGTTATTATTTGAATGCGGAAGGTAGCCTTGTCATAAACATAACACATGGTACCTGTGCCAGTACACAGCTCTGTCCCTCCGCTTTAAGGATATATTCTCCGGGGGCATCACTCAGCTTCTCCTCCTGGTACAGGAGCCGATTGCTCTGGTCCACTATAAACGCCTTGCTCAGACCTCCTAGTGACGTCACAGTCAATGTAGTCCTGCCCCCGACACTATAGGTGGCAGCACCGTATTTCGCTAGTGCCTGGAGGGCCACGACAGTGTCCTGAGGAGCACACAGTCAGTAAGTCTGCCCAAATGGTAGAAACTGCTGCTGAAAGTTTTGCCTACCTGTGTGGAAGAGAAGCCTCCGTAAGGATTTTGCTGCTGTGTGAGCCAGCGCACGATGCCAGAGCTATAGTCCAGCCCAAAATCTGGCAGGGCAGGCCCGGAGAGCAGTGCCAGCAGCACATAAGAGGTGATCTCCACCTCCAGAGAGTCAAGTCCATTCCCAGGGGCCCCCGCTCGGTTCCAGTGGCGGACTCCCCCTGCCACAAGAACATTAGCAATGTATCACAGAAATGACTAGTAAACATGAGTATGAAAGAGTATGAAGTTACATTACGGACTAGGGAGCACCAAAATTGCTATACTATAAAACTCAGCTTTGATTGATACTGTCAGAACTAATTTCATCTTTATTGTTGCGAGCAAGTTTATTTTAGTTAAGGAAAACTAATGAAATAACTAAAACTAAAATAAAAAAAACTAAACATTTTCGTTAACGAAATAAAATAAAAACAAAAATGCTTTTAAAAAAACGAAAACTAACTGAAACTACTTTTTACGTTTACAAAACTAACTAAAACTAATATAATAACTAATATAATTAGAGCAAAAATGTTTTAGTCTTTGGTAATTAATGTAATACATGAGCATTCGGGGTGATTTTTAATGTGATTTTGAAGGTGGGGTCTTAAGTTTTGACAGTTTCTGTTTGTAAACAAACAATTAAAAACGGACTCCTCCCATAGCTCAACCCCGCTTTCTTCTCATCAAGATTGCGCCTGCCTTCAGCGACATGCCCCCCCCCCCCCCGCTCTGTGATTGGCTGGAGGTGTAAACATTGACTTTCCGCCCAGAAACGTCCTACTTATGGCAAAACACAACAAAATGGCAAAATACAGGCTGCTTGATGACAAAATCACCACCACACATTAACAGAAGTCCAGAGGTGTTGATTGAGAAGGATTTTGTGTGTATACATCCAGTGTTTATTTCTGAGTGAAAATTTCACACCGGAATAAGGACGTCTGAAAGTGTGTCACTCAGAAGTGACGTCATCTTGCAGCAGCCAATAGAAAAGCACCTTCAGATGACGTCGTTCCTTGCCTTCCTTGAACTCAACCTAAATGCGACGCTAGGTTAGAACTGTGTTACTTTTTTTATTTTGCCATGGTGTTTATTAACTATTGCACACAAATAATACACTTTTTTTTATGAAAACTAATTGAAACTAACTACATTTACAAAACAAAACGAAATAAAAACTAACTCAAAAATTCCAAAACTATAATAACCCTGGTTGTGAGTATAGATTTCAAAAGGAGTACGACTACACTGCACATACTCTTAACTGTTTCCATTCAACAAAAACGAAGCCAACTTCGTTTTCTGTGAGTAGTTACTAGGTACCAATTGTACTGGACTGCTGGTGCAAGTAGGTGATGAGCTTGCTCCTCATTTCCTCGTCCCTAGCCAGGGTGAAGGTGTAGGACATCAGCGCTGTGGTGTACAAGTTGTCCCTCTGACCGGCTGCCTCCTTCAGACAGCCCAGAGCGCTCTGGATCACAGGATCCTGTCACAAAACCGGTGCACACATTGAAGGGATCCAAAAGTCTCAAGGTGAACTCACAAAATGTATTGGGATCATTTTGGGTGACGCCACCAAAACCCAAACGGCTTCCTTACAAACATTTTCTGACATGGGGAGCTCACAAAAAATTAATTCTTGCTTGTACAGTTAATTTAACTTGGTAGGTGAATTTGAAAATGAAGATCCAGTGAAGCACAGCAACACATGAGGTTGGCGGTCTACTGTTTGCAAAATGGGAGTGACGTCTGACTCACGTTAATGTCGGAGTCCAGTTCTAACAGGGCGGCAACGATGTAAGCTGTCAGGGACACGTCGTCACTCACTCCTCCCTGATGGCACATTAAAACATGCATTCATATATCATTCTATGCTTTGGTTGTAGTTTGCGTGTCAAAATGTGCAATTTGCTCGGGGAGGTTGAATGTAGGGCTGCACCGGTTGAATCTTTCAACATTCGATTATTCTACTGAAAATTCTATAAATAGTGTATTCTGCTAAACTATATTTTTTACTTAATACATTTCACTTAGTAATGAACAACCGATTGGTTCCACAGTGTGATTAACGCATTGATGAAAGAGTCATCTTATCGCTGCAGCAAGTAACGTGAATTGCACAACACAATGGGGCCTCCCACCACCCGAGTCCTGCACGGAGGGAGCAGAGGAAAAACAAGCATACAAAACATATTTATATGTTTTTTCACAATCGAGATACTACAATGGATTGTGCGAGTGGTTACATTGTGGCTGACAACTCTGAGATTATCATGTGCACAATTAAGCATGTCATCGGCCATACTGATGTCATCACCTTCATGCCGTTGTGGAAGAGTTTCCCCACAGATTTGATGCAGCCATCAGGCCCCTGCTTTGAGTACAACCACTTCTTGGCATCTATAATGTGCTTGGGATCTAAAAAGATGTAAGGCCTCGCACCGTCAAATGACTTCATCACAAAAGAGGTCAGCCTAGAGAGAGAGACACACACACACACTTTTGAAAACAAATCAAAGCACACAGTGCCTGTGGCGGTAACCCCAAAATGAACCCAGCCATAGAGGAATTACATAACGATCTTGTGTGTGATATGAAGCCTCTGGGCTACAAGAGAGTTCAGCTAAATCTGACAGAGGGGCAGCAACGTTTTGAGTGCAAACTAAAATATTCACTAAATCAATTAAATATGACAAAGTGACACTCCAGGACCCTACTGCAATAGTGTCAGGATTGCAGTAAATACTCACCAGAAATGAATAGAAATACTTAATGTTAGGTTTATTAAGGCTACATCCATTTTTGTACAAATTAGCCCCCTAGTATAAAACTGTAGCATCCTTGGATCCCTTGAAAGGTGCTATATAAATCTAAGCTATTATTATTTGTAGTATTTGTTCACATAAACTCTCCCAAACCCTTGTAAAACGTGATAAATGTGATGAGTGCAGTCAAACTTGTTTTCCCCATTACAGTCCTACATTGCCTACTTCATGAACAAAACCCATTCAAGGTGATTTGTCGAATCTTTTGTAGCAAATATTAATGTGATTGGACACTTGAGTCCTTGTTTCCACAATCAGCCACCCCCATACGTGCTCACCAAGTGCCAAACTGCCCAGCATCCTTTCAGCAAAACCAAAGCATTGGTTTGTTCAATCGGCCCCCCAACCCAGCCCCCCAGGCGATGTGCTTTAAGCCTATTAAAAGCAAATATTAACATTTTCTGGCAGCTTCCTCATAATGTAAATGGCTACAATATTTTCTGGTGCCAAAAACAGAAAGATGTATACTCCTGCCTTGGCTGCCATTTTTAGTCTCGTATCAAATTAAGTGTGATATAAAGTCACTGTATAACAAAGCACTAAGTACTTCAAAATGTTCCATAACATCTGATGCAACTGCACTATATTGTGTGTTACATCATTTATTCTGGTATTTTTGGTCTTTTCAGATCATCATCAAGGTTTTAATGCGACATCAGTGACAGGCTCAAATTCACTATACATATTTTTGTGACAGTAAATTAAAAGTGAAATACTGGCAGATGAATTCATCACTAGCAACTAACAGCTACTCTTGGCACTTTAAATTAAAACCCTTCTAAAAAAAAATTCTGAGTGATTCAGTAACTGTACTTAACTGCCGAGGTGTCCACAAACCTTCATACACACCACATAAGGCCAACTGTAATGTAATGTCTACTTGTAAGTCACCCAAAACCTCGGGGATGATACCAAGTTGACATGAGGCATCCAAAGGTCTCACAATCAATAAATTCAGTGAAAGGGTGAACTCGCAGCTGTTTCGCTGTGCTTCTTTTTCTTTGAGTGATACCACCACAAAGGTACTAGTGATGGCAAAGAGAAACAATGAAGACTTTAAAATATTTTAAGATGGTGACTGATTGTCAGTGGAATGGATTTTTTTATTTTTTGGGATGGTAAATGGGCTTTCAATTGTTTTACACTTTTTACCTCCACAGTACTCAAAACTGTTTCCACAACTGAGACGTTTCACCCCCCCACCCCCACCCCCCTATGGCAATCATTTTCAGTTGTTTCCACAAAGCACCATCACTGATTTCCACCAATGCTTTGCAACTGACCAGGTGTTGCCAGACGCATCACTCTTTCCGAAGGCGCTGTAGGAGCCATCGTCATGTTTATAGGTGAGCTCCCTTTGGTATCCTGGAACGCACACATGCACAAATACCCACGTCAGATACCCCGTTGAGTTTATCCGCCACTGCATGTATGTTAAAAGTTGTCACTTAACAAGGAAATCGTGCGAGTTCATGCTGTGCAATCGGAAAAACCCATTGGGCCACTCGCATTAAAAAAAAAAAAAGCGCTCCCTAGAAACTTTTAACGAAGCAGCCATATGTTTCACCAAGATTCACAAAAAGTTGGAGGCATATGAAGGAGACCAAGACCTACAAAAAAGTATCTTGGTAAAATAAACAGGAAGTGAGAAATGAGTTGTTGTTTTTTTAAGTTACATGAAAGGACCAAACGGAAAGACGGACCCAATCAAACTATTAAACTGATTAAACGGAACTGTTGAGAGGCGTATGAAACTGTCCAAAACCTACAAAATAATTATCTTGCCAACAGGAAGTCCATCATTTTAGATTTACTTTTAAATGTTGTTAAATTTTGGCCTATTATAGAGATCACATCAAGAACTCCTCCCACAGATTTTATCCAATTGACTTGAATTGAATCTGTGGGTGCGTCATATCGAAACATGTTCCCGATGAAAACTAAAATCAAAACTTTTTATTGCACTGAAAAACAAAAACATCCATATGTAAAGGTTTATTTTCCCATTTTCAAAAAATTCAATGTGCCAGCACCCCAACATGGCCCAGGCTGCAAGGGCCCTTTATGGACAATATGCCACAGAGGAGGCGGGACTTCCGACATCCAAGTTTTCACCCATCAACTTTGTTTCTGTTTCCGGTTTGCGGCGTGTGGGCCGCGTCCCAGTACGCGTCCCGTCGACGGGTGCGAGACCGCGAATGTGTAGTGTCTGTCTCAGTGTCCAAAGCATTTCAAATAGCCAATGAGCGGGAGCGCGCGGTTTGGGGGCGCAGGGGTGGGGGTGCGAGTGTTGGAACGCGGTCAGCAGTGGCCGGAAACGGCGCTGATGTGTAAAACCCGGAAGTTGGAAGTCCGTGGCATCTACCCCATTGATGCCTGCAGCTGTAGTTTTACTTTGGAATTAATGAAAAATGATTAACATTATTATCATATTTTGTCAGTTTCTGTGTTGAGCAAGCTTCTAGATGATACAAACATTTTGAAAATAAGATAAAGAAATGAATGAAGAAAGTTTAGGGCCACCTCTTGCAATTTTATGCTTCCGCGCATTGGCTGAGATGCATCAAACGGATGCCCTTTCATAGGAAAATAGGGGTGGGGTTTATGCAAATTGGAGTTCCGCAGGTACAAGCTGTCATTTTGAATGAATTCTTATTCATTATCATCGGTTTTGATGATGACTCTTTTTTTTTTTTTTACTGTCTCATATCTTTTTCTGTGAGCCCCTATTCAATGTTGCGAATGACGACTCACCGCTCTCGAGGAAGCGCGTGGCCTTGTCCAGAATCTCATCAGTCAGTTGACCTGTGCTTTTCAGGTAGTTGAGAATGAAGATGTTGGGAGCAAAGAGCAACATGTTCTGCTCGCCACAGCCATATGGCATTGCCAGGAGTTTGTCCAGGTTCTTCATGGCTCGGCCCATTAGGTCACCTTCGGGAAAAGGATCTCATTAGGGAAGGTTCGATGTAGAGGAGTTCTCTGAAAATGATGTCTGAGAGATTTATTTTTATTTTTTACCAAGCACAGAGACAGTGGCTCTGGCAGATCCAGCAACAAACATCTCTGGCATCAGAAGAGAGATTTTCTTTTCCACTGGTCCCTCTGGAAACAAAAAGTATGCATGTAAGTGTGTGACATCATTTACCTTTGACACATACTGCCCGGTTGGGCTTTAGTATTAAAAACAATTTAGTCTCATAGGACCTGAAAAAATCTATGAGAACTCACCATTGAACATTTTCACTTTCAAAATAATACATTCACATGGTTATTCTAATCTGTTTATTTGTAATGTGATTTTTTTTTTTTAAGTGTCGCAGAGTAAAACTGATTTCAATTTCTATGGTAAAGATAACAATGAAACTTGTTAAGTTTCATTATACGATCTTAAATTTCTTCTGCAGCCAAAAAAGGACAAGATGATAAATAACAATCTGATAAAACCATATTAAAAGGGATTTTCTGTAATAAATTGAAACCGCTGCCACTCGCAAAACCTGCATTTGTGCTTTGCCGTTACATGTTGTGACTGTGCATACAAAGAGCAAATTGCCATCATAGCTGATGAAACTCGACTGTGATAAAAGCATCTGAACAAGTTTAATTGAATCTTCAAGGCTTTGTTTATTATAATGGGAATTGTGTGTTCTTCTTTAACATCAGGATTCTCCTGATTATTTAATGTGAAGAAATGATTGAATACATATCAATTACTACCAAAGTTCATCAAAGTTAATCAAAAACTTTAGAAATGAGCTTGCACAAAATAAAGACAGACCTAAACTAACTATAATGAAAATTCCAAAACTATAATAACCCTGATCATGACAAACCTTATTTTTGGTATTTTGTGAAAAAATGACAGTAACAAAACAATATTAATCCATCAAACGATCATTTGAGTAAAACGAAGAACTCCAAAACTGTGTTTAGCAAGATTTTCCAAACAAGTTATAGATGTAAACATACCTGCAGGACAGAGGAGCGCGTTGTGACTGACTGACTGAGGCGTTCCTTCAGCCTACAAGAGAAACCAACACAGAACATTTTTAACTGGAATGAACTACACAACACAACAAAACAGAGATAGCCCTATTAACAAGGTTCATGGTTTAGATTTATAAATCTTCTGCGACCTTGTTTCAAGTTCCGTGTTTAATGCAATTATGCATTGTGTTTATACAGCCTCAAAGCTGACTACTACCAAGGCCAATGCAAAGGGGTCTTGCGAGGGATCAGAATTAGATTTATTGGCCAAGTATGTAAAAACACACAAGGAATTTGTCTTCACAGTCACAACCTGTCCAAGAAACAGCAAATATAACAATGACCAATGGGGACGGGAAGCCTGGTGGTACGCTAAGTAGCACCCCAAGTTTCTTAGATGGGAAAAAGAAAGGAGACATGAAGAAAGAGGGAGGGGGGAAAACAAGGCCAAAGTGTTTTCCTTTAAAAGGAACCCCGAAAGTAATGACAATTTTGCTCCATATGATTTATTTGGTTGTTAAGAACATGACTATGAGATTAATTTTTCAAAAATAATTTCCAGTTTAATGCATTTTGTAGAAACTTTATTTGTATGTAGCCTACACCACCATTGTTCTTTACGTGGTAACACATTCTGTGTAGTGACATAGAATGGCCACTTGCTCACTGCCGAGCAATGCAAAACAAGTATAAAGAAAGAGAAGTAAGCCTTGTTCCGGTCCAAAAGAAACAACATGCGATCAGGAGAGTCACCCTCCCCCACGTCGTGCTCTCGAGAGCTCTCCCGAGCTTTTAAAAGAGGACACAGTATGGACCTGGGGAAAAATTATTTGCACCACAATGACGTAGATACAACAAATTTCGAAGAGGATTTAGGACCACGAGACATAAAAGCTCACTTTAAAGTGACAGTGTGTAATAAGTGGCCACTCGATCTCGCTATATTATAGAATGCAACCGAAGCGCGTGTATTTCGAAGCATGCACACTACGGTGGCTCAGACTGACCACATTTCACAAGTCTACACCAATTCATAATTTGCGTGAGCAAACGAGCATCTCAGTGAGCGACGGCGTCTTGGCAGCCGCTGTGAAGCCCAGTGAAATACCAAGCGAGCCAAATTTAGCCGGAGCAGCTAACAAGAGCGGCTACGGGAGTTAGTCGGAGCCATACGCTAGAGTGGCTAACAAGAGCAGATAGTAGGAGAAGCTATAAAAAAAATGCTAGTAAAAGCTTACAAGAGCAAAGCATAAGGTGACAAGCGACTCGAGCCTGAATCACGGAAGTCAGCGATGACCACCTGCAAGCCGCAGCTGTGGAAGGTAAGCAGCGGTTGACCCATTGGGTTCGACACTAGATTGCAAGCACCACCAGGGCCAACTATGTTCACGAAGTTGTCCTTTGGGCATCCAAGATCAGCGAAACATTTTAGCTATGAGGAGAGATTTATTAAAAAATAATCACACAAATACATTTGTGATTTTCACACGTGTTTTTGAGATCCACAAATACATCCGTGATTTTCAAATTTTTCAGATCCACAGATATTTTTGCGATTTTCACGTATTTTTCAAATCCACAAACATATTTGTAATTTTCAAATGTTTTTCAGATCCACAAATATATCCGTGATTTTCTTCTTTTTTAATTTTGTGTGCATTCCATGACTTTTTACTTTTTACTGTCTCCATTGAACGGGAACGAGACGTTTCTTGTTTAAAATTGGACATTGAAAAACAGAAATCGAGTCGTTATCTGATCCTCTATTATGTGTTAATTTTACAAAAGTCGGAAAACAAATTGTAATCTTAAATTATTTCCCTCAAATTCGTTTTAGTTTAACTCAAAAGACACTCTTCTTCTTTGGCCGCTGCTGCTTTAGTGGCGTAGAAGAAGAAAAATTAACAGCAAAAGAAGAGCGTCTTTAGAGTGTCAACAAAAAAAGTTCAAGAGAAACAAACTAAAGTCACATTTTGCTTGCCAACTTGTACAAAATAAACACATAATAAAAGATCAGATAAAGACTCAATTTCTGTTTTTCAATGTCCAATTTTAAACGAGAACATTCCCGTTCAATGGAGACAGTAACATTGCCTCCCCGTGGAGGGCGTAGTAACGGGCCTTAAACACATGTGAATACCTGAGAGCTTGTGTGTGTGAATATGTCGAAACAGCGTAAGGTTTGTCCAAAAAAAAAAATGCGCGAGCGCAACGATCCACAAACGCACTTTCGACAACTTGCAAGCAAAAGTCATGGAAAATGCACACACAAAATTAAAAAAGATGTGAAAATTGCGGGTATATTTGTAGATCTGAAAAACACGTGAAAATCACGGATGTATTTGTGGATCTCAAAAACACATGTGAAATTCACAAATTTATTTGTGTGAATATTTTTTAGACAAATTTCTCCCCATAGGTTAACCTCTTGTAAGTTGAGGCTCGAGCCATGTAATATAATTAGTGATTACTAGACCTACTACGATATTTAAAAAAATGTACGTTGGTTCGATATATTTTGGCATATTATTGAAATCAATAGTTGGTTTAAAATTTAATAAATTATTAGTTTACCACCAAAAGATTACACAGTCACTTTAATGCTCAAAAATTATATTTCCTATGGACTCTGACAGTCAAATGCCCCTTACAATCACCATCCCTTCAACCCACTTAGACGGTTTGAAATGACAATCCCATCTGCTGATTTATGTCAACCTAGTCGTGTACGGTATGTTGCATCTGACAGGCACTGACCTCCACCAGCAAGCTGCGGACCACAGTGTCAATACGGCCCACGTCTGGGACAGAAGCTACCTCATTGCCACACAGCAAGTTGGTCTTCAGGGCCTCGGCACTCACCTTCACGTCGACCTTGCCTGTGTGCAAACAAACAGAATGCGTCTTCAGTCCAGCCTTCCATAGATTTACCGTGAACAGCTTTCCGGACTAATTTATTTTTAGGGTTTATCTCCCCCACCACATCAGAATTCACTTCCTCGCCTAGATTCCAGTCTTATTCACTGTCATTAATCCCCATTTGTTTCCTTATAATACACGCTCTCTTCATACCAAATTATCTCCCACCCCCTCCTTGTCTTTCACAGCCCAAAATTGTTCTCACTGAGGCCAAGTACAGATCAGCCCCTGAGGGAGAGGTTTCCAAGTGTTTCATCAGTGATGCTACCTGACATGTTAGTACAAGGGATTGTCAGCACGCCTCTAAGAGGAGACGGAGCAGCACGATTTGACACTCAACACAGCCTTGTCTGCATCGCTGCTTGATGGAAGCAATCAAAACTCTTCATGCCAGCTAGTTTTCCAAATACAGCGATCTAGTTTTTGTTTCACATTGTCATTCCCATTCAATTTACAGTTTGAAACACATTTCTCTCTCATGAGAGAGAAATGTTTCAAACTGTAAATTGAATGGGAATTTATATATGTATCAACAAATTTGTATTTGACTGAAAAATGTGTTTATGTTTAAACTGACTGTGGTCAATTAACACAAATTTTGCAGGGCAGTAGGGGGCACACGGATTATTTTTAAATAATAATATTTAGGCATTAATCAGGGAGGAAAAATGTATACGACTGCTCTAGGACGGTAATTGGGAATGCAAAAAAATTAAAATATTTCATAATTAAAGACATAAATTTGATGCATTTTGAGTGATAAAAATCAAGCAGACTTAAAAGACAGTATCAATGTATAACAAAATATCTATCTATACATGGTCATGTTATGCTATATATACAGGGTTGGGAGGCTTTTAAATTGTATTCTTCTGATACAGTTTCTAGTTACCTGTTAAAACAATGTAGTTAACTTAATCCAATCACCATACTATTAAAATAATGTAACTTTGACAGTAACAGTGGACCCCAACTATTTGCAGGGGTAGAGACAGACAGACAGACAGACAGACAGACAGATAGATAGATAGATAGATAGATAGATAGATAGATAGATAGATAGATAGATAGATAGATAGATAGATAGATAGATAGATAGATAGATAGATAGAGGATGTTTGGGTGGTGAGCTGTTCCTCCTCAAGAGGGAAGTAGATTTGCTTTCTCCATAACAGTTGTTGCCATCATAAAGTGTGAAATAGTGAAAAAGCGGACAAATAACGCTTATGAAGGCAACATTTACAGATTTACACCCAAATAACCTTGCCTTCATCTCTCACAAAGACGCAAGCGCGCGCACACACACACACACGCGCCGTAATTATGACCTAATTACACTACGACGATGATTACTATGCGTATCAACCGCAAAACGAACTTTTATCCCAGTCGCTAGTTTTTACATTTTTATTGTTAATATATATATATATAATAATTGTTAAATGGTGTTTTAATAGTACATCGGTGCGTGATATGTAAGGAAGGTAGAACTCTGACTCACATTAGCATTGTGCGGGTTAGTAACTAGCTCCTCTGTTGCAGGACGTCGCAGCACGCTGACAGTTCAAACTTTTTCCTTTTCTTCAGTGAGTGAGTTCCAAACAGTGAATAGCGATTAAAACTTCCTCTTTCCCTTCCAACATTCAAATTGGCCGCGTAGTGTGTGGAGGACTCGACTCTCGACATGTCCCTCCGCAATGCCAGACAGACAAGTTCCGCCAACTTCTCCTAATATGGCTTGCTGCTTCTCCACGGAGAAGGTACACACAGCATAAAATTTTAGACCTCACTCAGATACTAAAAGTCAATACTTTTCCAATAATTTTTAAGGTGTTTTTTCCAAGCTAATCAATTCAATGTGTGAAAGCAATGTCAGTTTAGTGATGGGATCATAAACAACAAACGTGCATTCAAATAAAGTCGCTGACCCGGTGCGATTTGTGTCAGAACTTAATACATTTTATGCACGATTTGACGGTTCAGACTTTTCTGGTGAGTGTGAGGAACTCCTGAGAGCACTTCCCTAGAAGATCTGGATGAACCTCTGCCCTTCTCTGTGGAGGACGTAAGGAGTCAACTCGGCATATGTAAGTTGGGAGAAGCCCCTGGACCGGATGACATCTCAGCTAAGGTGTTCAAGCATTGCACTCAAGAACTTTCACATGTTCTGCACTCACTGTTTAAGGACGTCTATTACACAGTGATTAACTGAATCACTATCGGCCTGTTGCCCTCACATCCATCATAATGAAGTGCCTGGAAAAGCTGCTGCTGAACACCATTCTACCTGTTGTTACACCTCATCTAGACCCACTTTTGCCTATAAAGCTAAGATAGGCACAGAGGACGCTGTAGCCTGCCTGCCGCACCTCCTCTTCCAGCACCTGGACACTCCTGATCACTGCATGTGTGCTCTTTGTGGATGTCAGCTCAGACTCCATCCAGAGGCAGCTGATGATCCGGAAGCTGCAGGAACTTCACATCCCCACCAGGATGATCCACCTCCTGCATGACTTGTTGAGCAGCAGGTTGAACGGTTGGGCTCTACCAAATCATCTTTGCTTACCATAAACACTAGGGCACCACAGGGGTGTGTGCTCAGCCCTTTTCTTTACACACTGTACACAAATAACAGTATCAATACCTCACCATACATCAAATACCTAAAATACTCCGATGACACTGCCATTCTTGCTCTACTTAAACATAATAACCAGGACATGGACTACAACAACACCATTACACACTTCACCAAATGGTGTGAGGATAACCACCTGCTTCTAGATGTCAATAAAACTAAGGAACTTATATTCAACTTATCACAGTACCAAAACACAACTATTCACAACTAAACGGTAAAGATTGTAGACAGTTTTAAATACCTGGGATCACAATAGATAACTCACTCACATTTGACAAACACATCTTAGACATTCAGAAAAAAAGCCAACAGTGACTCTCAATCATCTGTAAACTAAAAGGACTCTCTGTTGCTCCACCCCTGCTACTACGGTTATACCAGGCTATTATTCAACCCAGTATATTGTACCCTTCCCCCTGCTGTTAAAAACCGGACTAAACTCATTAAAGTAACAAACACGGCAACAAAACTCATAGGACTTCCTACACCAAAGTTCACAGATCTTAATAAGGCTAATAGGCGCATTGCACTTACAATAGAACAGGACTCCACACACCCGCTCAATAAGCACCTCGTCCCTCTCTGTCTTTAGGACGGAGGTATAACACACTTAGGCTATGTGCAGGAAGGCTCGATTCGGAAGGAGCCTGATTCCCTTAGCCATAAAATTTTTTAACAGTAGGCCCCGCTGAGTGTACTCTGTTAATTGTATATTTGTTATTGTCTTGTACATTTTTTCTGTCAAATGTTCATTGTCTGCGTCGAAAATAATTTCCCCTTGGAGACACTAAAATCTAAAGTCTAAATTGAAGCTTGGACAATTGTGGAGCTAAATGTGGAAGTATTAAATATGTAAATTTCGCATTTCTTAAGTTGAAGGCTAAAAAACAAGGTGGGGTTAAATTAAAATTGGCAAAATTTCAACCATTTTCAGCTCTCACACCATACTCAACATTCTTAGATAGCTACAGCTAGCTTAGCTGGCACAAGTTGACATCATCTACATGAGCCGATGTTAATATTCTTGCCAGTAGCAAGGCATTCTGAAAGCAAGATGGTAAAACGTAAACGTTCTAACCTGGGGTAGAGCTTTGGGTTATGTTTAGTCTGGACACTCAATGAGGGAAGTTGGGAGGATTTGGATATGGTTCTTTTGTGGTATACAACTAAAAAATTAACTGGTATACAGCAGTGGTGACAAAATTTCCACTAAGGGCTTATGACTACCGTAATAATCGCTTAATATTTAACAAAATAAATAAATAATTAATAAAAAAATGCTAAACTATAACAGTCCAAGTGATGTAGCGATGTAGTTCTTACCAAGGGTATTTGGAGTGACAATCCAAGTGAATGTTCTGCTCTCCTCACTGCATAGACACACGCTGTATTGGCAGTCGTCACAGATTCTGAAGGTATACGTGTCAGACTGAGCCAGTGTAACGTTCACCTGCAGACACAAACACAAACATTGCCAGTATCAGGAAGCAATTATTTATTTCATGACTCACTGACATTTACCATAATGCACTTGGCGAGATAGTTGAAGACAGTGGCTTTTAGAGTAAACACTTCCCCACGGATGACAGAGTAGGGCAGCGTGAGACTGACGAAGAAGGGCTGGAAGGCCGTCAGTGCAGTGGTGG
Source organism: Vanacampus margaritifer (assembly GCF_051991255.1). Taxonomy (NCBI): domain Eukaryota; kingdom Metazoa; phylum Chordata; class Actinopteri; order Syngnathiformes; family Syngnathidae; genus Vanacampus; species Vanacampus margaritifer. Next base: position 8,231,022 of record NC_135436.1, on the reverse strand, counting down.
GCGCCACACCAAAGCCCACAGAGGAGACGCAGAAAGCTCCAGCGGCCCACTTGGTGATGGTGTCTGGGACCGTCTTCTCTACATTCACTGTACCCTTGTCACTATACACACACAAGCACAGCAGGCAAATTAGCAGGTTGACTTCAGTTCAAACAACACAGAGATTTGATTATCTGCCATCTGAGCATGTTTACCCAACAGAAACTAGGTCCCAGATCCATGTTTCTGGGAAGAATGTCCGAACGGTCTCCTTTTTCTTCTCCTTAGTTTTCTCTCCAACATCAGAGTACCTCATCACATTGAAGGCCATGGAAACGGGATAATCTAAGGAATCTGCTACAAAGACATAAGAATTTACCTTTAATAGGAATCAACTTTAATCAGCTGCTAGAAAACACTCACTGTCATTACATTTGTATCAACAGAGCACACTATCAGTGATACATTTAAATACAGTAAACCTCTATTTTCATTTGCAGTTTTTGTACTGGAAAATGGTGGCTGTCCATTTCTGCAGTCAAAGGAATAAAAAAAACTTTGTGCCCTTGCACAACAAAGCAGAGCTTTTTAGAAGAATAAAAGTCATTAAAAACAATACTAGACTCCAGTTTGATACCATGCTAGAGTGGTGGAATTTGTGAACAAAAATAGAAGTGTTCCAATGAAAAATCACGGTACAGTGGAGGATTAAAGAATATACTGTAGCAAACATACCTTCATGGTAAGCCTCGATTTTAGGTCTTCGGCAGTCAAAGGGTTTCTTCACATCAGAATTTGTCACAATTTTGACTCCAATCTCCTGAAAAAAAGAGATACATTTGTCAAGTCACAAAACATTCATCTCTGGATAGTGGCGATTTATGGAGCTTGTTTTGTGCACTGGCAAAAGTAATGTTGGAACAGAAATGCATTCTTAAACATCTTAGTTTAACATAAACCCTGTACAGGAATTAAAACGTAGTCTAGATTAATTCACATTTTAACACAGGATTTATTGGAATAGTTTGACTTGAATTAGATATGGATTCAAATAGTCTCAGACTAGTCCTAGTAGTCTAGAGTTAAATAATCCCCTGTCTTGAAAAAAGACTAGAACTAATCAAGGTCTAAATTAAGATTTACTGCAAATCAAGCCTGGCAGGTTTAACTTCAGTAAAGGCTGAATGCTACACTGCATGGGGAAAGTGGATTACCTTAACTTCATCAATGATGCTGAAAGACCACCACCAAGACCAGAAAGAAGAAGTCTCAGAAGGAGAAGTAACTCTCTCTCTCTCTCTCTCATTCATATGGAGCATATTCTCCGGGGTGGTTAAGTCAAAAATGGTGCGCTGCTGCACACCATTTTTGACTTAACCAATTATGTCAGTTACACACCTTCATGACCTGTACGTACTCTGGGGGGAGCGATATTTTAATGAGGGCGTCCTCTGTCAAATGTAGCAGTGCGCATATTCTCCCTGAGACTAAGCATCTTTCCTCTTGCGTGTTCAGGATGCTGCAGGACTAGTGCCTCTTGAAGGTCAAACATCGTATTGCACCTTTTGATTCAATTAACTGCTACCGTGCTCCTCTGGTGACGACCGCGTCACGCCGGGCGGCTGCTGACTCGTGCAATAGTGGCTTGGAGTTTGTCTGAAAGCAGAGCTCATAACAACTACAGTCATTCTAATAGTCCAATTGTGACTTAGATTTTTAAACATTTGTCTTATTTGACATATGCTGGTCGTGAAATTCACACAACAAGGCGCTCACTCGTTTTCAACTACAGTAATGTAACAGCTCCAAATATGTATTCAGTCATGAGCACAGTTCTCTGATTAAATTACTGTTATTTTATTTATGTAATACTGAATACAAAAAACGCATGCTGCTTAAAAGTAACCAATTAGATGAGCTGCGCGCACATCTTTGGGCAGTTTGGGTACGATCAGTATAACTTCCGGTGTCGGTACCAGATCTGATCGGGCTGCCAGATCGTATCGGTGGCCTTTGCGCCTGCTGATGACGTCAGTACAGTAGCGCTGCTTACCGGTAAACAAAATGCGCGAGTCAGATGTTTTAACAGTTTTTTTTGTTGTTGTTGTTTTTTAAAGCCGTTCATAAATCACAATGCATCACAAAAATAGTCTTAATGATAATAGGAACATATTAGCAATCTAAACTGACAATATTTGTCCCATCTCTGTAAATTAATTTAAATGTATAGCTTTTAAATAATACTTGTTTTAGTTGTTGCATTTATGTGCTATTGTATCTCCATCCTTTTATATTTATTTTTATCTCATTTATTATTTATATTATATACTTAATGTATCCTGCTTTTATATTCTTAGTTTTATTTACGTTTTTATAATTTCAGTCCATACATCTTGTTATTTAAATTACATCTTTAATATTTTCTTACCAACATTTCAATGTCAACTGGATAACTTCCTACCAATCCTGTAGTATGACATCATATTAAGCTGTCAATCTGGCAGGCCGTTCACATCTGGTACCGACACCGGATCCATATGCAAGTCACATTTGAAGTGTGAAATGTGTGAAATATATTCCAAATGCATCTCTATTGAATTCACGTCACAGGAAAACTCCACGATCCGGGACTTGCAGGCCTCCTCACAATTCAATGGGTCACACCTCTTTGGTTGTTGCGTGAGTTTTCCTCAGTTACGCAGAGTGGGTGTGTCAGAAGCTGAGACAGGAGAATTGACGCGCATTTGAGGTGCCTTATTAGGAAGGCGCGTGAGAAACGGGAGAATATGCCCCATATATATACAGCTACTGTCTTCCGGCAGGAGATTCAGGGCCCCCAGAACCAGGCTGAACCGCTACAAGAACTCATTCCTGCCGACATCCATCAAACTGCTTAACAACCGACATTAACTCAGTGCAATAAGATATATATATATATGGTGCAATGTTGTGTACATACCCATGTGTGTATATATATATATATATATATATATATATATATATATATATAAGTGTGTATATGTGTGTGTGTGTGTGTGTGTGTGTATATGGGTGTGTGCAATGTACTTCTCTACACATGTATACTCCTGTGAAGACTTCTGGGAAGTCTTATACTTATTGCTGCACTTCTTATTTATTTAATTTTAATTTCATCTCTTTCTATTCTGTTGTTTTCTCTTTACTGTAAACTGCAGCTGGACGGAGTCCAGGAAAAAGTTCCCCACGGGGAAAATAAAAGTATATCGTATCATATCGTATCGTATCGTATTGTATCGTGTATATATATATATATATATATATATATATGTGTGTGTGTGTGTGTGTGTGTGTGTGTGTGTGTGTGTGCGTGTGAATGTCTTGAAACATTTTGCATGGCGTTTGTTTAAAAAAGAAATGTGTGTGACTGTTGATCCACAAACGCAAATTCAACATAATTCACAAGCTGAACTGAATATTTACAAATGATAAGTGACGATAAATGCCCACACAACATAAAAAACACAGGAATATCACAGATATATTTGTGGCTCTGAAATACATGAAAATATTTCTGTGAAACAAACTCCAAACTATGGCTGGATTTTTACTTTCCAGACCTGGATTTGACACCTCTGTTTTATCTCATGGTAAACAATACATTTACATGACTGTTTATGGGCTTTTGCAGGCTAAAAAGTCCACGCAGCTAAGTACAGTAGTGCTTTAAAGTTTATATACCCTTGGGGTATGTAAATTTATGAGCACAAATGTAAATGTGCAAAAGCTAAATGCCACTTAATGACACAAAAATGCTATGAATTGTCACCAAAATAGATATGCACATCTCTACTCATGTTAATTTAAACTTCTGAAAATATCAAAACAATTGCCACAGTATTTTGGATTTTATGGGCATTAAGCCTTTTGCTCACCATTTGTATGTAAACTTTCAAGCACAACTCTAGTTTGTGGCTACGTGACTTCTTTCATCTACAAATGACACTATTGATTTATGACCTTGTTAAATGCAACCAATGGAGAACAAGCTTGATTGTTACCAAATCATTTACACTACTTAAGCTTCTATTTGAAGTTACGTATAGAGAGATGTGTCACATTTGCTAGCCTGTCTGTTGCTCTCTCAACTCTAATGCCATTCAGTGAGGCGGCTGCATATCAGGCATGGCAGACTTAGGATATTTCAAAAGTTTTTGTTTTCTTTTGGCTTACCATTTCCAATCACGTGATCGGATCAGGACATCCCTAATATCATGCCATGATCGATAGGCACATCCCCGAAAAAAATAAAGCAAGTCAGTCAATATCAGTAGCCTACTTAATAATCAAGTCCTTACTTTAAAGATGCTGAAAACATCATCCTTATGATTAGTTGGTCCAAAGTAAAATGAGCGCTTGCTCCGCCGTTCCTCAACTTCCTCTACATCCACCAACATCTCAGGTTCGGGTTCTGGCATGGGTTCAGGAAAGCAGGGATATGGCTCAAAGTCGTCAACCTGATACGAGTATCCCGATAACTTCTGAAGAGGCAGCTGATTGTACACCTACACAGAGTTAAACACAATATTATCAGTACATATAGAAGATGGATGGATGGATGGATGGATGGATGGATGGATGGATGGCAACACAATACTCAATACTGCAGGGGTGTCAAACTCATTAGATCAGGGCCCACATGGGGAAGAATAAATAACCAAGTGGTAAAATCATGGTATATAACTTTTAAATAATTGGGCGTCAATTATACGCAGATTTGCTGGCCAGCCATAAATTTTGGGGCTCAACTATAAACATATTGTTAAAAAAAAAATAACGCAAATTCATGCAAATTGAACACGGCAACACTTTGTCCATATGAGTTACAGGCATGTTATATTACCTGATTTGGATATATATTGTTCCCAGAATGCATTGTGTGACGCAGTTAATGAAGTTATAAGGATACTAATCCTTGTCAGATGTGTTTGTGTTACCAGTAGTTGAATTTGTGTCACATTCAGCATGATTTATGATTTATTTTGGCCTATGTTTTTTTCCCCAACAAACCGTTACTTTAGGTTGTGCGTAAAATAATGACATGCAGGGCAATTTTTCGTACAAGTTGCATTGCTGATCTAAGAATTGCTTGCAAAATTACAAATTTATGTGTTTTGATTGTGGCCAGCTGATTAATTGGTCTGGAAATACATTTTTATTTTTTATTTTACAAAATCAGCCCGATTAAACCCCCCTATGGGCCTGATCCGGCCCGCGGGCCATACGTTTGACACAGCTGCTCTAATGCCTGTGTAAATGCTGTTTTATGTGGGCACAGATTTGTTTTAGGCCTTTAATAAAATACAGGAGGAGCGAGCCTTGGTTTGCGAGAAAGTTCCGTTACTACAGCAGCGATGTAAATTGAATGTTTTATATATCAATACATGTTTTTGGACATTAGAAGGAAGCCAGCGTGCGCAACAAGAATCCTTAAAGGCAGAGGGAAACATGTAAATTTCATACAGAAAGGCCACAGTGAACAGATTCCAACCCTGAACCTTCTTGTTGTGAGGCAACTTGACTACTGTGCCATCCTAAATAAAATCAAAATCAAAAGTGTTTTATTGGTATTTTTAGAAATTATATACAAGGAGTGAGGCCTGTTTTGGTGTTAAAGTGAACTTATCTTACATAGCCAACATTGAGTTCCTTCTCTGCCTGCAGCAACAGGACGCTCTGGTCAATGGCTCTAACAGAGCACAAAGAGCCAGGCTGAGCTTGGAGTTTCAATGTGGTTTTCTCTGCTGGAAGTTCCTGGAGGGACGAGAACTTAAGGGAAACCTGTACGAAAGACAACCAGAGGTCAGTGGCAACAAATCCAGGTTTATTTGAAAATCACTAGTTACAACCTTGTTCTTGAGACAGAGCTGGATGGGGAAGTCCTGGCTGTCCGCCACAGCCTCGCCGCCAGGCAACACAGTGTAAACTACAACCTGTGCAAAGGGTGCCAGGTCTATCACTTGATTGAGGGGTATGGTCGCCTCCCCTTTGTTCTCTGACATAAGTAAGACCAAGACAACAAATGAAGAATGAAATCAACAGTTTTTTCAATCAGGCAAAAATATTACTATAATGGTTTTGACATAATGAAATTCGATTGGAAAACATGTTTGACTGACAATTAAACATCCAATCAATAGATTTAAACCAAGTAAACTGTTTCCACAACACAAAACAGAATATAGATAAAATAACTAAATAATACTAAAATCAAAATAACAAAATTACTCTCATGATAATGGTATAAAGAAAAAAAAACAATTTCAGAAGCAAAATGTTTTGGGGTGTCAAGCTCCTCTTTGTGAATACATCTCACTCATAATCCTGAAGTAAATGCTCTGAAGATTATTTGCATGCTGCAGATTGCTCTGGTTTCGCTTCTTGTGATTCGGCTGTTGCTCCATGCAGGGCCAGATCTATTCAGATGGGATAAAGGGCTACATGATATCCCAAAACCACCCAAAGTATTTGCCTTATCACCTTTAACAGAAAGCTGTGATGTAGCAATCTTTCAAAATCTTTCAAAATTACTATGTTTTAGCATGCCTAATATATTTAAGTCGAACAATTACAAGGTGGTCCTTGCATCCTTTGATTTTCCTGTTTGCGGACCTCAGAGGAAAATTGTATTGTATTGACACCCCGTTTTTAAAGAAAATACCACACATCTTTTGAATGTGAAAGGAATCCAGCGTACCTTGTGACAACCCACTCAAGCATAATTAAATACATTCAAATTAAATGAGATTACCTGCACCCACTTTGACAGCCACTGGGAGACGGCCATGCTGTACAATTGCTCCTTTGGACATCACCTACAAAGTACACACACTATACAATCAGCAAAGTCAAGTATCACTTTACCCACATAAACATTTGAAACTTGCATATTCAGTGTGCTTCTTACACATAGTGATAACATTTCTAATACAGACAGAAGTTGTCAATATTGAGAAAAATTGGACTCACCAAGTAGAAAAAGTCTAATGTCTCCTGTCCCTTCTTGAGCTCTTGTCCCTGGATGATGTACTGAACTCGTACCGTGGCATCTTTGTCACAGGAGATCTTCCCACTGACCTGCATGAGCTTCAGAAAACTACGACTCTTGGAGTAGAAGGCAGAAACGTCATGGTAGGCTATCCTGTACTCTGGTCTCCGTGCATCTAGAACATACGGCTTATCTTCATCGACCAGTTTGGACTTGGCCTGTAAACATAAAAACAAGACAATGGTGGAGCTCTAAACCAGTTGCGACTTTGAATGTAGGGTCAGCCGAGTCAACTTAGATAGCTTATGATAACTTCTATCTTTCTAATATAGTTTTCATCCAATACGCAGCAGTGATTCAAGATCTCATTTTCCTTATGTTGTTTTCAGCGTAATTTCTTTATTAATCCGAGTGGCCAGGAGACCATGTGACGTAAATGAAATAGAATCAGAGCAACTGCTGTGTCTGCTATACAATTACATAATCATTTCAGTTGTTAAGTTTCTTAGGGTGTATTTTGCACTGTTTGGTCCGCTTTAAACAAACAAGTTTCCCACGATGATATGGACCTTTTGTGCAGATTTGAATACACACAAACGAATCCTGGTGTGAACCAAACAAGTGGACCGAGACCTACTTTTTGAGGCTGCGATATTGCCCGGTAGTAATTATTGTGCTAAATTTATTCATAATCCTCTGTATTCTGTTTAGCCACGCTACTGTCAGCATGTTGTGGGCCGGGGCACGCGGAGCGCAAGGGCTCCTTCGGGGTACTGCAAGCAATCGACGACGCTGTTCCAAAATTGGAAACAGCGTCGCGGAACCGCCGTTGAATCAGATGCTCTTGACGTTCGCAAATATCTTGAATCTAATAATGCCACATACTGTATATGCAGAGCAGTAATGCAACACGTCGGAATTTTACGTTTTCCTCTATTTCCGGGTTTCGTTATGTGTTCAGCACTTGTCATTTTTGTCCAGTGGGAGCACAGATTGTCACGCGGGTCATATAATTGCGCAATATAGTCCATTTTCAAAAAGCACAGTGTGAATATGAACCGCACCAAACGAAAAAAAAAAAAGTACGCTTTTGGTCCGGAACAAACAAGCGGACTAAATGACTTTTCTGGTCTGGATACATCCTTAATGAGTCAATAATTAATTACATAATATCTGGTATTTATAACTACATATACATTTAAGAAACTGGCACATCAGAGAGTACAGTAATGTAATTCCCCGTGGTACACATTTGTGTGCATATGAAAAACACTAATAAGTAGTAGTTGCACCTTAAAGAGACAGTGTGTAGTATTTAGTTGCTTCTCGTAGGGGTGGGAACGATAATCGTTTTTTTTATTTTTATGCATCGATTGTTGGACTAAAAAGATTCTGAATCGATTCAGAGGTATTAAAACTCGATTTTTTTAAATCTAAATAAAAAACTAAAAGTCAATGTTTTAATTTATATATATATATGTGTGTGTGTGTGTGCGCGTGCGTGTGTGTGTGTTTGAAAAAATAAAATTCATTCATATAGGTTTGAAACTGACAACTTAGTGATTTTCATAGCGCAATTAAAAATGACTCATTACTTCTTCTGGCCTGCAGGCAACAATTCTGCAAAATTGTTCTGCTGAAGGCACACAGCTACGATGCCTTTACCAGCTCCTTCCGGTGTGTGTTTGTGCATGTGGAGTCAGTGTCCAAGTATAAAAGTCCTTTACGCAAATAGGCAAAACGCTACGCTGCCTTTTTACGTCGCTGTATTGTTCCTATGCGAACGTATGTTCGCACAGTGCATTCGTGAATTCAAAACACACTGAACACTGGGGCGGTAAGATGATACCACCCTGGAGAATATCAAACTAATTTCACGCCTTTCTTTTGAGGAAAAACATCAGCTTTTGAAGGATGAGAGACCAACACCTTAGGTACCAGATCTTCAGCAAAGTAAGGGACAAAGATTTATTTGTACTTTTCACAAAGAATGATGCAAAAGGAAAGATTAGCTTTGTGGATGTGCTTTGATTAACTGTCTGTTTCACTTTACATGGTGTTTGGTATTGCAATTGCGAGGTTGATTTTGTGAGAAATTACGGTAGACTGCTTTAAAGGGAGATATCCATTTGATTACATCCTTTCTGGGCGTCTGGGCGGGTTTTATAAATTAATAAAATTGTAAATTTTTTGCTGTACAGCAAATGGGAGGCGAAGTGCTTTGCACCGTGTTTACCGTGACCGGCAGACCCACAGGTCAGCTTACGTACCTCACTTAGCGTTTGAATACTGTCGTAGGCTGTGATGGTGGCACAGAACTTTAGCTGAGTGGCAAAGTGTTGAGCTGCCGCACCGGAGGCGATGGATACAAACCCCGCTCACCCCAATAAGTTATAAAAAATATAAATAAATAAAAAGTCAATTGTGAAGCAAAAAAATGGGCTATCAACATTGTGTGTTAAAATAGTTTGAATGTGTGGCATCTTGGAGTAAATTGAGTATCATTTAAGTATCTCGAGGTCGGGCTGAGTGAAATGAAAATATGGTCACCCTAGGATATGTTGTACACTCGCCTGCCGACAAACAAATTTGTAATTGGTGTGTGTGTCTCAATTTACGATTGGGTGCCTACCCAAACCTAGAGATCAATGCACATCACTGACTAGATAACAGATTTTTTTTTTAGAAATTGGCTTTGCATATTTTAGTGTATTTTTTGACACACTAACGATAACAGAGATATATTTGTTTTTTATTTGTGTTTAGCCAAGCATATTTAGCCTCTGACAAAGTTGGTTATAAAAATAAAAAAAATAGAACAAACAAATAAATAAATAAATAAAAAATGTCTCTAGTATAAACCACAGTGGCTTAAAAATCCATCAGTCACAAACCTTAAGATTCACATGGTCTCTCCAGTTGCTGGTGTTCAGTGAAAACAAGGCCACACCTTTTGTGTTTGTGGTGAGTGTTAAGTTGACTGAGTCCGGGGCGAATAAGTACACAGGCTCATTAGCCACAGGTTTTTTGTCTGGACCAGTCATTTTCACCTGCAAACAAGATGAATGAGGACAAAAATGTTAGCCATTTAAGATTTTCATCAAGCATGTCAACAAAATCATATTAGAGATGTGGTCAAGTATGGGTTTGGCCTCGTTAGTATTTTAGTTTCTTAGGTGGCATCCTTGCGAATGATAGTAGGAGACCGTGATGAACTGCAAAAAGCGGGAACTACAGCATCACCATCTTACTTTTATTTTTTTTAATCAACTACGTCCTCTAGAAACTTGCAATAATAATGTATAATTGAACAATTAAACTCTTCATGTTGCATCATCACCTCTATGTGAATTTGTAAAACTAAAAATCAAACAGAAACGGCTAAGCATTTCAGTTGCATTGACTCACAATGATTGACCAAAAAGCTAGTAAAATCAAAAAAGCACCACTATGGATTTTAAACAATTAATATGTGACTGAATTTTAGATTTTCACCTTTTAGAGGTTTTTCACAATATGGTATAAAGGAATTGTAGTTGTTGTAATCAGGGTAGAGCTATTTTCTTTTAACTTTTAAATAAGTATTTTGCTTCTTCCTACTCCTTTTCAATTAATGATGATAGATGTATTTTCTTATTTTACCTTCTTTATTTTTAGTTTATATTTTTATGTTATGTTTGAAATAAAGATTTCAATTAATCAATTTCTAGGGTTACAAAAAGCTTTTGGATGAAATTATAAATATTTAATACTTCAACCTAAAACTAAAAAAGGGTGGGCAAATCCGGTCCTAGAAGACCCTAGTCCTGCAGGTTTTGGATGTTTCCCTTCTCCAACATACTTGATTTATATGATCAGCTCATCAGCAAGCTCTGCATAAGCCTCACAGTAACGAATTGACTGTAGAATTTACATGAAATAACTGGCAAAAAAGTTGCCAACTAATTCTTGTAAAATCTCAGTACATTACTGTTTTATTTTTACAAGTATTTACTGTAGATAAATTACAGTTACTTACTGTATTTACTTTTACAGCAATTCACTGTAATCTAGTTTACAACCGTTTCTTGTATTCTATGTAATTTAAAGGAATTTACTGACAACTTTAGTATGTCGTTGTAAAATCCATCCATCCATTTTCTTAACCACTTATTCATTAAAAGGGTTGCTGGAGCCGATCCCAACCGGCTTTGGGCAGTACACCCTGAACGGGCTGCCAGCCAATTGCAGGGCACACAGAGACAAACATCCATCCAAACACAGAATCACAATCACACCTAGGGACAATTTAGAGCGCTAAATTAACCGGCCATGCATGTCTTTGGAATGTGGGAGGAGACCAGAGCACTCAGAGAAAACCCACGCAGGCACTGGGAGAACATGCAAGCCCCACCCAGGAAGGCCAAAGCCCGGACTCGATCTCACACCCTTAGCACTGGAAGGCGGATGTGCTAATCCGTTTTGTAATCCACAAATATAAGTGCCAAAACATACCACAAATTATACAGCAAATTACTGTACTTTGTTTTACCCATATTGTATTGCTGTTTACAGTTAAATACTGTAAAATTAAAAGACAAGAAAATGCTGTAATTTTTTACTGTAGTTTTTACAGAAATTTGTTAAAGTGCTGATAGCGATACTGTTCATTGAAATTAGATGTGTTGGAGGAAGGAAACCTCTAAAACCTGCAGGACTCCGGCCCTCAAGGACTGGAATTGCCCACCCCTGCTCTATTGGATTGAGATCAGTTCTTTTTATGATCAAATGATGTGCAAGTAAAGATATTTTAAAAGTAAAGAAATGTCATATGCGTCAACAGCCATACAATTCTTTCAAAATAAGATCATCATTTACTGATTCCCAAAGGAGAAATTCAAGTTTAGGTTTTCATTACTGAAGACAAAAGTTAAGCAAACCTTTTGAAATTAAATCACACATCAATTAAATTTCTATTACAGTGATGTGTTCATGAAAACACAGTCCAAACATCTCTGGACTTAATGGTACTTCCAATGCTTTTAAGTGCAGTTTATCCTTTGTCTCATTGGTTAGATATGGTTTTAAAGTGGCTTTCACAACACTTATAAGAGAGTGACTACCTTTCCCTCAAATGGGATGCCAGGCTTGTATGATTGAGGTACATCTTCAAAGGTGACGGTTCTGATACGGGCACTGAAGCTTGTCTGCCCTGTACCTTTCAGGATCACGCCTAAATGGGAACGAGATGATTATAAATAACAAACAGGCAAGTCGTACCGGTAACATGAGGGTGGGGAAAACTTTTCACCAGCTGACCTGTGCCATACTCCTCCAGTTCAGCATCCACCACAAAACTATCGTCATACGCATTCTTGTTGAGGGCAAAATATGTCATGTTCACCATTTGTGTAGCACAGCCACTGCTATCGGTCTGGAAGAGTGTCACTTTTAGACTACTGCAATTGATTTACATGGAGAAACATACAATTGTAGTTTGTTGGCAACAACTCACTGTCAGTTGATCTGTCTTGCAGATGTTTGACTCCATCGCGGAATGCCAGTAAAAGTGAAAAGCATTCCTACAAAACACCACCTTGACTGAGCCAACAACTGGTTTTCCGTAAGTGTATCTGCGCAGAAAAGTTGATTGATTGATTTGTTTATTGAACATATAAACAAGTACCCAAAAAAAAAGATTTAAAAGAAGAAAAAAAAACGTATTAAAGCATCATTAGTCACAGTTTACATATTCAAAAGGGAATAGGAAGAAGTTGAAAACTTATGTAGTCCTACCCCTTATTCGTTCTATGTTTTGACTTATTTAATTATGAATACAATAATTGGTTAATGTATTTCAATAAAAGAAAAATGTATAAACTTGGTCATGTATACCAGTGCACTTTGACATGCATACATTTAACAGCAACATACAGTATGTGCATGAAATTCATAGGCATATACCATAATACATTTATGAATCATATCCTCTATACATTGTAACGAATATTGCCCGTCACCCTCAATTTTTCCATTTTGTGTGCCTTTTTAAACATTTCCCCCTGGGGAATGTGTGTGCATGTTTTAACGCTGTGTTTTCAGTTCAAAAGGACTCTTTGAGTTTCCCTCCAGCAGGGACTGGACTTCTTTTCATAACCCCCAGGAAACGCATATCATAGCTCCGACAGACCTGAAATCCTGTCTGATAAGCAGACCCCAGACCCTCTTTTATGGTCTGGCCTATCCACAGGAATTAGCCATGTGTTTTTTGTGGGGAAACAATGCCCCTTGGAAGTTGTATGGTACAACAGTGCCCTCCAACGGTCACTATCGGTTTTCCTCAAGAATCCTACCGCTCCTAATTAATCTGAAGTCTACATAATTCGGGACATACACTGACTCTATATACTTGACTGACATCAAGTAACTCCTCTTGTTTATCTTTGTACACAACCTTTATGTCTATCTCAAACGAATGATGTATGTAATGTCTGTAGCCACCTAAGTTTAGCTAATTCGTAAACTTAGCGGATTCAAATCTTCCCCATGAACTTTTCCTGAACTCCCGTTCCTGCAACTCCTCCACCCTCTCTCCACCTCACGTCTGGCCCCATGAACTTTTCCTGATCATCACGAGAAACGTGGTCGGTAAGGGTGACCACACGGCTTATTCCTTTGAGCCCCAGACTTGAGTCACAACGCGCGTTCCAAAACACGCATCAAGCAAGGAGCCAGAGACTCCCGGGCAGCATTCCAGCTGGACGTGCGCCAGCCAAGGACCGGCCACTGCCTCCAAGCCGCGCGTGCACCTGACCAGCAGCCGGAGACCGGGTGCAGCATTCCAGCATTCAACCGACGCTCGACGCTCGAGTCTCTCTCTCTCCGGTGTGACTGAACTAGACCGTGAGTTGCGCCTGCATTCCAATCTGACCATATACTACTGGTGCAACGCTTTTATTCAAACATAAAAGAACGTTTCCATCTTTATCCCCCATCTATCTTTTTCATCTACCTTTTTTTATCTTAGTTAGTTAGGTTGCAAGTTTTCTTTTTATCTTTGATTCACATTTTTATTCCGTTTCATTAATAGGTTAGGCTGTGACTGATATACAGTATGTGTGTTTACTAAATAAATTTGTTGTCTAGAAATTCAATTTCTGCCGAATCATTTGTGTTTACTGAGTGGATTAGTAATTCTCTTATGAAAGCAAAGAACTCCATGATTAACTAAAGTAGCAACTTCAGATTATGAAGACTTGATAATAGGATTTTTATCGTTTATTTTGCTCCTACAAATAAGCAAAGTCAACGTGGTGCCCCAGAGGTTGCTGAGGAAATTACAACTCCCCTCAGTACCGTCTAAATTTCTCATAAGCCATTATGGCAACCCAAATAATTGCTACAACATTTTTCATTACACTCAGACTGATACATCCAAAGAAATTACAGCATATATACATTTTTAACAGCTCATGTCTGATTTTTCAGGTCAGTTCCTAAATCATTCCACAAATTAACACCTTTTACAGAAACACACCTTTGCTTAATATTTGTTCTTGTTTTATTTATTTTTTGGTAGACACTTGTACCCCTGTTATAAGGACTCTCTCTAATTTCAATCATCTTCTGAGTACTGTGGCAGAGTAGTTTGTTATGTACTTTATACATTATTTGTGCAATTTTAAATTCAACTAAGTCGTAGAATTTAATTGTATTTGATTTAATGAATAGTGAATGAGTTGGCTCTGTATATTTTGATAGATTTATAATTCTTATGGCTCTTTTTTGCAGTTTGAAAACCGGATCGGTATTTGTTTTATATGCGTTTCCCCAGATTTCCACACAATAGGTCAGATAAGGTAATAATAATGAACAGTATAATGTGTATAATGATTTCTTATTCAGGACATCCCTAGTTTTAGTTCATTTCAATCAGACAGTTTCATTTTTATCATTTTTAACTTGCAGCAATGATGATTGCTGTTTACTGAAATTAAAGAAATTGCATTGCACGTGTTTCAGACCACTTGCAAGACCTTTTATGTACAACTTTTTTTTATTACTTAAGTTTAAATATCTCCATGTAGTTTTCCTCCTTTTTACAAAAAGTGATTAGGAGACAAAGTCAGACCATAACACTTACTTTCCACAAATCTTCAGCGTGACCTCCTCATCTAAGATTGAAATCACACTCGGAAGTTGAACAGTCACCTCAAATTTGGGCAAAACTAAAAAGAAATACAAATAAGTATAAATGAACAAAACAAGGAAATTTAAACAAGTGCAACATTTTTGTAGCAACTATAGCAGACCATATTCCTTGATGTCAAAGCTGTGGGAGATTTTCTCTCCTTTGTCTGTGGTGGCAGTAATTACGTAGGTTCCTTGTGCAGCCTCTGGAATCATGGGATGTGAAAGATCGAGGATTCCAGCATTGACAAATTTATCCAACCACTGAGCAATTCGATTGGAATTGGGATCCTACATGAAGACAGACAAGACAAGACAGAAGTATGCTTATTGACCCATAATGATCACCAGACAACCGAAAGAGAGACAACACTATTTTTTACTTTCTGTGGCGCAAAACCAGTAACAATTCCAGCCTTGTTTCATGTCTAATTTAAATATAAACCTTATATTCGGTTCCCACTGTGTGCTGTGTTAAATCAATAATTGTGCAAGTCGAGACCATTACCACATAAACATGCACGATTCTCCTGAGATTCATACAATAATAAAGTGAAGTCCCTCTTGAAGCAACACACCCACAATATCGTTTCAAATGTGACAGAACACTCTTTCACTGTGCCACTTGAGTGAACATAAATGTGTCAATGTGGCTCAGAATGGCATTCTTACCTGAAGATCCACCACTGTGTACTGAAAAAAACAAACAAACAAATAAATCAAACTCATTAGATGCTGGTAAAGACATCACAAGATATAAAGCAATTTAAAATACAATACAAAGGTATTGTGGCAGTGACATTGGAGTAACCTTATTGGACACAGGACCAGAAGTGTGAGAATAAATGCTTGCAATATGACTTCACTTAGATGTTGACATTAGTGTTGCACATTCTAGACAAGATGAACATACACTATAAATATCCACATTGAGCAATATTTGGTTTTTGAATCAGTTTGTCAATCATTTCTCAAAGCCAACAAACTGTCAGGACATGAATGGATGTCAAGTATAGTTTACGAAAACCGACCCTGTTCCTATTATGATTGGTTAGCCAGGACGCTGTAAGGGGAGAAAACGCTTCCAAAGTCCAATGACTAGCAAGGGCCGGTGAAGACAGTATTTTAGTAGTTTGCAGCATTGAATTGGTGTGGCCCAAAGTTAAAAAAAAATTCCAAAGGCCCCCTCTTTTTTTTGTCATTTTCATGCATGAGTAAAGTTAAATAAACATTTGAGTTTTAACTCTTTCTAGGGAAGTTTTTGCATAATTGTTTTAGCCTGTCTTTTTATTTTATAATGAAGTCTCTTTTTTACTGATGAAAAAATAGTCCAATGCTTTTTTCGCTTTAGCAAGACATTGAAAACACTGGACCTTTCAAGAAAAACATTGTTGAATTTGTATACAATTCAGAGAATGAAGGGATATCTATATTATTAAGCCAACTTTCTGTTTGGATAATGCATTGTATTAAGAAAAGAGCCGTTCAAAGACCACCTCTGAGCAGCAAGCAGATATTTAAAGATGCTATCTTTCGGGACTTGCTATTTTTGTGGATTAGAGAGTTGTTAAGGTTGGCAAGGAAATTTTTCGTCAAAATAGCATTTTATTTTATTTGTTAAATCTTAATAGACAAATGTAATAACAGAATTATGAGAGATTAGTTTCAGAGTTTTTTGTTTTTTTTTTACAACCAAAAACCTGCATTCACTGAACATCATATTGACTGTTTTGGTAAATGAACAAAACGGTAATTGCCTAATACATTGGAAGAGTGTTCTTATTGGTAGGTAAAAGCAGATTGTTTCAGCGCCAAAATTGTGTGTGAAGATAGATGATGCTGTCACTGTGCCAAAATGCCAAAGAGGGAACTGAGAATGCAGTACAGCATATCAGAGGAATTACTGGATAGCATGGAAATGTTATCCCGAGGGTTGTGGAGAGTGTAGGTGTGACATTGGAATGTTCAGACAAGTTTCTGGTGTATACTTCATTGCTCAATTGTTTATTTTAATGCCCATGGTCTGACATTTCATCTTCTAGCCAAAGAAAGAAAAGTACAAAATTATATTCCAGATAAGTGTACCAGGCTGAAAATGTTACAGTGCAAGTTGTACTGCACATTTTGCTTTAAGACTGAGTCTAAATTTAATAAGCACTTGTTTTGGGATCACTCTTTTTTAGGTCTTGTATTTACAGACATCAAACTTAAAACCTTCCCCCCATCAAATATGTCCAATTCCTAGTTTTGGCCTTGGAAGATTAATGATTGAGCTTCCGGTAACTTGTGTTTTTCATTCAAATAAAAGAAAAACAAATACTGATCCGGAAAACCTGTGGTGAACTGGTAAATAAAACAAACAAACTTGTTGCAATACTCTTTAATTCCTTTTGTCAGATGTTCATCATGCACGGCAAATTGTCTCCCCACTAATGGAAAAGGCCTTGAGCCTGTATTGATTCAGATGTTTGGGTCAAATGCAGTGTGAGGCAAATGAACTCTGACAGCATGTTTATCACACTACTCCACACAGCGCATCACACCCACGCTGGCTTCAAAAACCAACAAACAGCCCTCCGTTCACCTCCCACTCTCCTGAACAAAAATAGAGGCTTGTTCTTAACATTTACCAGAAATCGTGCTAGACAAATGTGCACCATTGCTTCCAGTTTTACAAAAGACAAAGATTAATTGAAAACTTACCAGCCGGTCCACTGGGATGAAACTGGAATCCATGGAGACAATTCGGAACTGCACTGTAAAGGAATGAAGCCAATTAAAATTAAAAAAGGTCTTCAAGCATTGCATATATACATTACATAAAGGTATATTATTGGAATAAAGCAAACAGGAAAGAGAACACTTACACTTTTTTACAGTAATGTACCTATTATATAAAATTTATAAAGGTTTGAACATTGAGAATGTTTAAACAAGAGAGAAATGTAAGAAAATGCAAATGCCTTGATGATAAAAGTGTATAAACTGTGTTCAGTGGTTTTAGAGCCTTAAAACATTTGTAATAAATGTAAAACATATAGCTATAACTACTTTGCGGATTTCATTTATTGCGAGTATTTTTAGAAGCTAACCCCAGCGGAAAATGAGGGAACACTTTACATCAGACTCGCAGTGAGTGTATTTTCATCAACAATAAAGTTTTGCATGCTTTATAGATCATGTTTGTGTAACTAAATGGTGAAAAAAATATCAATTAAAAAGTCAAACTTTTTTTGTTAATTTATTTCATTTACAGTACCATGTTTTTAACCCATTAAAGCCGGGAGCGCTCTTCTTCCTTTAATTGGTTAAACCACTAAGCAGTGACATGCTTCTGTAAAAGTGTAACGTGCCACAAAACACAACTTATTTTGAAAAGCAAATAAGGAAACAATATCTTCAATGATGAAGCACCTGCTGCTCGCCTCTAGCTTTTAAGCTACACCGTTCCCGCGTGACGTTCTGACTGCTTTGCACTGACTGCTCTCGTCCACATTACACCGGCAAAGCGTGCAGAAACCGTGAAACCAGTCTTGATTGCTTTCGGCCAGGAAATTGTGTTCTTTCGTCCATTCAACATTAAAAGATGTCCGGCCTTTTGACATTTTTGCTAGGACTGGCTTTTTGCTACCTTTTCGCTGCTGTCAAAGAAGGCGGCGAGGAAATAACTTATGTAGTCATATAGCCACACTTGGAGATTTGTTTACATTTATTGAACCAATAATATACGAGATTTTTAACTGAAGCCACTATTGGCTAATCACAGACCAGTTGTGACAAACGTGGGGTGGTCCTGATGTTGGGTCACATAAAATCAACCGGCTTATTTTCTTTAAAAGGCGTTCAAACAAAAAATCCAGGACGTAGGACACATCACTAAAAAGTAGGACTGTCCATCTTAAATCCAGACATCTGGCCACCCTAACTGTCAACCAAAATAGCATTGCGCAATAACAAAAACACAGGTCACCAGATTAACAATAGGAGAATTCTGTGTGACGTATTGTTTATGTTTTACGCGTTGATTCACGGGAAACTGGGTGGCAAGAAACAATGTGTTTTACATGGAATATGATGATTTTGCACATTTGGAGGAGAATTAGGAGAAACAGATGGTTCATTCTTGTTGTGCCATAAATTGTACGGCCTGTTAGGAGCCTTATAAAACGTTTTTATCGCATTCCCATCGAAAGGAGCCGCGAAAAAGGAAAGCAATGGCAGCGAGCCGGGAGGGTATAACTTGACACTCAAAGCCTGGATTCCGACTGATGCTGACGGGTTTGTGAGGCTCACTTTACTGCTGGTAAATATTAGTGACTATATATTTGTTATTTGGAGAGATAAAAACAAAAAAAAACAAAAAACAAGTTTGTGCATTATAAAATCTGCTGAGTCATATTGTTTTGCGGTCTTATTCAGGTGTTCCAAAGCACAATCGAAACCACCCTGATTTGTTCCTCATCTTGAAATGGGCTATCCTGGATCGCTAAACCTGAAGGCTAAAGAAGCCGTCCAGCGTTACTATTAGAGGATCAAAAGGCAACGAGTATCAGAATTGTGTTATGGATTCCTATAAATGAGACAAAATATATTTTTGTGCCTAGTTTTTCACTTTTCACTTGGAACTAATGATTGTTGAGTGTTAACTTCTGCGCCACAAAGAACATTTCAATGAAGAATAATTACCCAGCTTTGCATAGGGCTTTGTAGTAAGAGTAAAATTCCCCAAAGCAGATGTGTGGCCAGGAAACAGGTGAGTCGGACCAAATTTTGTCATCATCCCACGTCTCATATGGGCTTTCAATAGAGTCCATTTTGTCGCCAATACATCTCCGGAAACGGCCATTAAAGTGCTTAAATACTTGTATAATACTCGTGTATGCCAAGTCTATACAGCCAGCCATGTTTTCTGTCACTCAGCCATTGCGCATGCGCTAGAAAAATGTCAACAAAGAATCCTCCTATAGCGATGAAATTTGTTAGAAATAGTTCCTGGTGAAAATTTACTGCATATTTGATTTTCAACAGAATTGTTGTGTCCTGTTTTTAACTCTTTCACTGCCATGGACATTAAAAGACGTCAAGTAAAAACCTACAGAGGGCCGCCAATGACGTTAAAAGACGTCATCCAATTATTTTTTTTTTGAAACGGGTGGAGGAAAGCCTTGGCCAGCTGTGGTGAAAGTTTCAAGCAGATCTAGTTAGCCTAATGACTATTTTTGGCCCCTAGATGGCAGCAATGACTCTCTTTTGACAAGATTGGGTAGGCGTCAGTAGAAGACGTGAGGCGGAGCTAGAGGGGACAATGGCTGGGGAAGGGAAGAGAACATGGCAACCGGTTGCAAGCAGCTCACGCTCGAGCAGTTTTTTTCAAAGACGAAAAGCATCGACCAACGCTAAAGAGCACATTGATGACGACGATGATCATCATCGATGATGATGATGGTGACTCCGAGGTTGGAAGCATTGACGCGGCAGTAGAAGACGTGAGGCGGAGCGAACAATGGCGACCGGTTGCAAGCAGCTCACACTTGGGAATTTTTTTTCAAAGACGAAAGGCATCGACCAACGCTAAAGAGCACATTGATGACGACGATGATCATCATCGATGATGATGATGGTGACTCCGAGGTTGACGCCGAAGTTGGAAGCGTTGACGCGGCGGCTATGACGACGTCATAAAGGTTCACCGGCTAGCGATGCTAACACCGGAAAACGCGGAGCACAACCGAGCACTTATGCACAGGCGGACGTTCAATCGGACGACGAAGAGTACCCCAAGTCCAATGCATATTCATCGTTGTAGTGGGTACAGTCTGCTACTTGCTATTCCCCGGAAAAAAAGGCCGTCAAGAAAGTGTAACGTCTGCACGCGAAAGGGGCCACCGCAGTGAAACTAATCTGTTGTGCAAATCCTGCTCCGTCTCCTTGCACGCAGGAGAGTGTTACAAAAAGAAAAACTGTATTTGAAACATCCACATAATTGTAAATAGTACCACAGTTGCACACATTTGTAAATAGTTTGCGAAATTGTTTTGTCAAATTGTTACACTGTTGAATGGAAATAAACGTATTTTGCAATCTAAAAACACTTTTTCCTTGGCTGGGGAAGGGAAGTGTTTTACAGAAGTAAAGCACTATTTAGGTGTTTGTGGCATCATTCATGGACAAAAAGAAGTGTACAATTCACTAGAGTGCATGAAATAACATCGTTTCACAAAAAGCTCCTTTTCTCCGCTTTTTGTTTCAAAACAGAGCATTTCGGTGAAACTAACCATTTTCTATTGTTGATTACTGAAGAACGGAATAAGGTAGAAACAAACTTTTATTTCTGATGAAAGATGAGAGTTCAATTTTTCATTTGGTAGTATGTGTGTTTCCATAGTCCAAACACAACATTTTCTGTGGACCTTGAAAGATCAGTCAAAATGCTTAAATCGGCTGGCACTGGCGACCTCCCGTTTCTGAAAACGTCTGGCAGTCAAAGGGTTAACTTTGAAAATTTGGAGGATTCAGATGCAATACCAAATCAACAACACTACTGCTAGACATAAAATAAAACTTCAAACAAATAACATTTAGTTTAATAGTAATACTCCATTACGGGTAAGTCATGATACCGACATAGCAGCTAAGGCTAACGACGGCTTGTTAACAGTGCTAATGCTTGCTTAGTATTGCTAGCGCTGCTACTTTGTTGAAGCAGCATTCTTTGTGACAATTTTGCATTATCAGAATTACATTCCATTATAAAAGGCCATGTTTCGCTATGGACAATTGTCAGTTTAGAAGTCAAAATGGCATTCTTACTCGGTAAAAGGATGTTCTCATTGAAAAAAATGCTTTATTCATTTTATGGTTGTAATTTGATTTGTGCGGATTATTTTGATTTTAAAATGTGATGAAATGTCATTTGATTAATGTATCAATCTACCTTGTTTGTATGTTAGTCACAGGCACAAGCAACAATAGGCTGTTTGTGCTCACCGTGTGAAGGAAGCATTTGTATTGTATTGCATTGCGAAAAAGATCTGAAATGCCCAGATG
Organism: Vanacampus margaritifer; assembly: GCF_051991255.1. Classification (NCBI taxonomy): domain Eukaryota; kingdom Metazoa; phylum Chordata; class Actinopteri; order Syngnathiformes; family Syngnathidae; genus Vanacampus; species Vanacampus margaritifer. Next base: position 8,208,803 of record NC_135436.1, on the reverse strand, counting down.
GAATTGTCCATAGTCAAATACTCTCATAAAGCAACTACCTATTCTAGCCCAAAAAAGTCTCTCAAGTCTCAATAGTGGTGATACTTACCGGTCTGTCCAGGTTTATAGACAGGTTTATCAGTTTGGATAATGTGGATGAAAGCAGGGGGCACAATGAGGATTTTGGTCTTTTTGTTCATGGTAGCACTCTCGCCTTTCACAGTGACATTTATGGTTGCCACAGTACTGGTGCGCACTGCTGGGACCTACGGCGCCAAGAAACACACAAACACACAGAGAAGACAGCAGACAGATTGTAAACTGAGAGAGGGGAGGAATGAGAAACAGATCGAAGGGCTCCTTGTACAAATAGGATGATCACCATTCTAATTGCAAAAGGCCCTGTGTTGCAACGGCAAACCACTATGCCAGGTCAATTATGAAATCACTCCATACTTGAGAAAGCATACAGTTTCACTTATTTTTACAATGTAAATGGAGCTGTTATTACATAACAAGGGGAAGCAACTGCTTCCAAAATTTGCAAGGGGCGTTTTCGGTCCATGTGCATGTGTGTGTGTGTGTTGCAGGACTAAGTTGTGGGTAGGGAATGTTTTCCAGAGGAATGTAGGTACATTGCTGGCCTCCAGTAGAAAGCAACCTTTGTTGAGCTGCAGGTGGAGAAATGCCAGACCAGTTCTGACACAGCTAGGGTTAAACTCTAGGGAGCCCAGTGAAATCAAAAGCTATTATTACGGACTGATTGGGGTCACTCGGGCAGCCAGTGAAAAGGAGCAAGGCCTGTTTGGTTGCATAACAACTCACTGTGATGAGACAGTCCAGAGCAGTTATTTGCTAAGAGCCATGCTGATAGCTTCAGTCATGGCGCCAGCTAGATCATTTGTTACAGAATGATTGATGGACGAACGGATAGATGGATAAATATTTGATGACAAACGAACCTGAAAGTTCAGGCAGTGGTAAAAGTCCTGCTTGACATCCTCCTCCAGGATGATGGTGCTGCCCGTGTGCGTGTCCAGGGCGATACTCAACGTGACGGCCTCCGTGGGCCCGTGGATGATGGCACACAGCGTTTCCTGCGACCCTCCTCTCACCTGGGAGCTCATGGTCACAGCAAAGATACTGAACGGATGGAGGGAACACAAACATTATGCTGGAAAACAACTTAAGTGTCACATTACTAATTTTTTTTTTTTTTATGAGACAGCAAATATAGCACAGTAGTCAAAATCCGACATCCATTTATAGTAACATGGAGCACCGTTTTTAAATGAATGTTAATTATCTTAATACTAAATACTAATTATAATACATCTGCTCAAAGAACTATGTTAAAATCTTGAAACGGATGTTTAGGTATGCTTACAGATACAGCAGAAGTGTTGAATTGTACCAACAAGCTAAGTGAAAGTCAGCCCTGCTCACTGCTTCCTTAAATCCAATCCAACTATTCAAGAGCAGATATTGCAATATTTAACATGTAACTAGAGTAATGACTTTGTTCTCAAATTAATCACATTTAAGGGTGCATCTCATTGGTCAAAATCAGATAAAAGCATATATTCCATATGAAAGTATTTATTGCACTTGTTTGCGATACATATATTGAACATGATTACACAAATATATCTTTGTTAATCTATCAGTGGCAGGAATGTATATTGACTGAGGAATCAATTAAATGCACTTCCATTACACAGCGTCAGGGACAATGAACATCCATATCAAACTGTTGCCATTCTTGCAACAGAATGGCTTGGCTTTCTTCAAGAAGGCTATTGTATGTTAGGGATGTAACGATAATGGCAATATTGTGATATCACAAGATTCAAACTGCCACAATATCGTCGTCGTCATGTCACGATATTTTAACAAAATTGTGACCTTTTTTATATCGCCAACCTACTGACAATATCATGATAACTATCGTATCGTGACCTTCATATCGTGATAATATCGTATCGTGATGTTTGGATATCGTTACATCCCTACTGTATGTCAGCTTTGTGTTACAGGGGTCATTTATGGATTTAAGGATTTCACCGACCCAGCACAGTTCATTTGTTATAAAAACACATGAAATATTTTTTCTTTATCCCTTTAATGGGCAAAAATATATATATATATATTTATCTATTTTTAATTATTTACTATTATCTACAATTTTTCTAAAATTAATTAAATCTACAGTTTTGGACAGAGATCGGGCACCCTACTGGTGACCCCAAGGACCACATGAGTATCCCGCGGGCCTGTTCTGAAAATAGCTCACCAATGATGGGACATTGTGATTTTTTTAGGAATGTTGTAGAAATGTTCATTCAAAAATGTAAACACTGGTAGAGATGAAAGGTTATTTGAGCAAATTTGTTTTCTCAACTCAACTCATCTTTATTCATACACAGTAGAAGCCAGGGCTGGACTGGCCATCTGGCATTCAGGGCAACATATATTTTTTTAAAAGCTTATGAGAGCAAATCAGAAGGTGACAACTGACAAGCAACGGGAGCTTGAATCACGGGACTCAGCGACGACCACCTGCAGGCTCCAACTATGAAAGTAAACTGCAGTCGACACAAACGGTCCGACACTAGATGCAAGCAGCACCATGGCTAACTTACATTTGCGAAGTTGTCCTTTTGCAGGAAGATGGCGGCCACTTGTTAGGTGAATTCCAGCCATCTAATATAATTAGTGATTACTAGACCTATGATTATTTTTGTTTAATGTACGTTGAAGTGAAAGCTTTTTTGTTTGTGCATATTATTGAAATCAATTGTTTGTTTGTTTTTTATTGATTTAATTAGTTCACATGATAAAGATTACACACTGTCACTTATTTTTTCAGGTCATACCACATGATGTCCAAATATGACCACTACATACCAGTTACTAAAAGGGTCACTTTTAGATAGTACAAACCTGATAGCTGCCCCATGAGTTCTTGACTGTCTTGTTAATGATACAAACTCCTGTCTTTAAAAGTCCCAAAGTGGTTGTTTCTTTTTGGTCGCACCACATGATAATTCATATAATGGGCATCACTGGACAAACTTAGCCGTCAATGACCCACAAACAGATACAGACCCTGAGTAAATCAATGTGTGAGTAAATTGAGGTGATACAGTTTTTATTATTATGTATATTCATACTGTCACTGCCACTTTTTTTTGTCATGAGATTTTTGTCATATAAAAAATAGATGTGTTGACTGACTAAAGGTTGTCGTGTTTTCACTGCAATAAAGTGTTCCCGTGCAATGTGAAAAGATGAGAGCTGAGTCACCAACTCTCAATAAAACATGAACTAAGCAGTATTGGTGAGCAAACATGAAGTTATTTTTCATGTTTTTCTCCGCCAACTACTTGTACCATATCCTTAAATATCTGGACTTGCACACTGCTGCCAATGAGAAATAAATATACCCTTTTTGAATAGGTGGAGAGGATACTGAGGCATTTGTTCAAAAAATAATAATTGCATGCCGAAGTCGTTGGATTGAAGCAGTGCTTGCAAATATATACGGTAGATGTAACGAAGTCAAACACGCGCTCGCTTATTATAAATGAGTGACAACGATGAAAAGATAACCCTAATAGAGCAGGACCCATGTCCCGAGTAAATTCAAACGTCGTGCGGAGAGCAAATTTGTCGGGTCAAGATTGGCTCTACTTACGTGTCATTGAGATGAGCCGATGACGCACTTTGCAAAAAGACAGATGCAAGTACAACTGCCAACATGTGGAGAACAGGTGCCATGTTTACGCAGCACACACAGCGCGACGTTCCGACGGGACTGAGAGGCTTTCTGCACTCGGACACATGCACTGCAAACTTTTTGGACTTTGCTTTTTTTTTTTTTTTTTTTTATACCGCAACCGCCCTCCTGCACGACCCCCCCCCCCCCCACCAGTCTCTATCCTGCAGCCAAATAAGATTCACTCCCCCAAAGTTGATGCTGGACTGGCCTACTGCCAGTGTGGTCCACAAATTTTGAGGAATTTGACGAGATGTAGGGGGAGGAAAGGCCAAGGGCTTTTTGCCCTGCACCAGCCAAAATAATGAGCATATTTACAAATAGTTGAAAATTAACAATCACATGTAGGCCTACGTCATAAGTCCTGAGGCATTCAATATTATTGCTATTCACTACTGACTCTACTCACAGTGTCTACAAATATTAGTGAAGGAATGCTGACCAATTTGTGTTCCCTGGGGGGTATTCCACTAAGCCGGATTAAGAAATATTATATATATATATATATATATATATATATATATATATATATATATATATATATATATATCTTATATATCTTATTTCGCTAAACTCGGCCCCCATTTTTATCAGTTCCGTTCCATTAAGGTGGGATATATAAATTCCCACTCAGTCAACCATGGTAATTTATGCTGCAAAAAAGGCTGGCTCATTTCAATAAACCTGGCTCATATTAAGTCAGTAAGTTTACGTGAATGTCAACTCAGTAACCATGGAAATGTATGCTGCAGACCTAACCTGCTCCGGAGCAGGTTAACTGTCATGCTTAGTTTAGCTGTGTGTGAAAAAAACAAACATCAAAAGGCCGTTCCGTAACGTGGACTTCTGCGCTTGTGTAGCACCTGAAATGGTATAATTTCTTTTGAATTACATTGTATTTGATTAATGGCACTTATGCACATTTAGTTTATTAGAAGATGTAGTTCAGCACACTACCTTAAAGGGCAGTGTTGAGCTTGGTTTTGAAAGTACAGTTGGCTAAGTGTACCAGAGAAGAAGAATCCCCCTTGGATAAAAAAAAAAAGACACGGGATGAGAAAGAGAGAGAAAGAGAGAGAGACAGACTTGCATGAGTTATTTCATGTAATTAAAAAAAGTCCATGAAAATAATATCTCACCACTTTCACTGTTCACAAAATCCATCCATCCATCCATTTTCTTGGCCGCTTTTCCTCACAAGGGTCGCGGGGTGCTGGAGCCTATCCCAGCTGGCTTCGGGCATAGGCGGGGTACACCCTGAACTGGTTGCCAGCCAATCGCAGGGCACACAGAGACGAACAACCATCACAATCACACCTAGGGACAATTTGGAGTGTTCAATTAACCTGCCATGCATGTCTTTGGAATGTGGGAGGAAACCGGAGTACCCGGTGAAAACCCACGCAAGCACGGGGAGAACATGCAAACTCCACCCAGGAAGGCCGAAGCCCGGACTCGATCTCACGTCCTCTGCACTGGGAGGCGGACGTGCTAACCAGTCAGCCACCGTGCTGCCCTGTTTACAAAATCAATCGCTTTAATTAAACTAATCATATAGAAGTCACACATCAAATGTAACTCCAAATTATTATCATCATAAGTGCTCTACATAAAATGAGGTAAAAATAATATAGTCACATAAAAAATGCCTTCCCACCCACATGAGTTAGTTGTTTTTTTTTGCCAATGATATTTCCCTCGACTTATTGATAGCAGCAGTATTGCCTTTTTCTTGAATTCCTCATACAGCTCTATCAATAACTTTTGTTCTGTTTGTAAGAAGAGTACTGCTCGCAATTTGCTGTCTTTTGACATGATTGATCGCAAGCCTATCGACTCAGCAGGGCTTCTTATCTACCCCGGGAGTGTGCACAAAGCCAGGCTATGCAAGCCTGTCTTACGTTAGCCTTGATTAGATGTGGCTGAAATGGATTAGTGGAACGACTTGGCACTTCATTCAGAGATGGTGTTCACTTCAGCCTCGCTTTTTTTTTGCATGAGCCTCGCTTTCTTTAGCTGCGTTAATGGAATACCCCCCTGTGTGTGTGTGGGGGGGGGGGGCGTGTGCGTGTGTGTGTGTGCGTGTTGAGGTGGGGGTTCAAATTACAGTTTTGTACGATTGCTTAAGCACAAAATAGAAAACAGGGTTCTGAGTTTAAAAACTTTACACACAATTAGCACAACCATGCACACGAGATGCTGAATATCACACATCCTGTGCAAAATGAATCGTAACCCAAAGTGATTCTGATTGACTGCGTTAACCATATCAACAAACAATTTATCTAAACCAGTTGTCTACATTCACTTCAAAGGCTTTGAGGTAGAAACTGGGAAATTCCAAATTCAATATGTTCAAATTCCTCGAATGCAACATTTAGGCCCCGTCCAAAAAATATCTCATACACAGAAGCATTTCAAGACTTGCGTGTGTCCAAAAGAAGACGCTGAAGACGTTTAACAGCTGTAATGTATATGCCAAGTGTGGAGTGACACTGTAGTGCAGCCACAGGGAGTTAACAGAAAGCGTAGAAGAAGAATCAGCGAAGGAGACAAACACATATTTTCTAACTTTATTGCAATTTACAGAACGAACATGGCTTTGCATGTATCAAAACAACATGAAGAAGACACACACAAGAGAAGTGACAATGGCGGGTGATTCAAGTACAACACCGCTTGTTGAACGTGGCAAAAGCATAAGCAAGCTAAGGAGGCTGCGCAAAACGGCTACGACACGGCTATCCGACCATTGCTGTTGACAGACACGCGAGAATTGGCGCATACGTCATCAATCTGCGACGGTGCGTCGTCATCGAGCTGCGACCATTACGTCATCACTGGAGGAGTATCCTGCATATGATGTCCAGACGGACGCGTACGGGGCGCGTTTTGAAATCTTTGCACTCTTGGAACCCGGTTTCAAGCTCCGAAACCACGCCACCGTGTGGACGAATGGCTTAAGAAAGGTAAGAAACTTGTGAGGATGCAATGAAACTGGCTTGTGTGGACGGGGCCTAATACAAGCAAACTGACAAGACAATGAGGAACACCTGGACAAGACACAAGTGGCTGAGGGAGCTGATTGGTAGCCACAAGGGACCAGGCAGTCGAGAACAGGTGGTCACACAAGAGAAGAAATGATAAACGGGACACTGGGAAAACATGACAACACAAAATCCAATTATTTTCAGTTAACAGGTGAGGCGCCTTTCCCACTAATGTTCACCACAAAGAAACAAAACAGCAGAACATGCAGGCAGAGAAACAGGAGCATTGACAAGATTGACATTTTTTGTGTGTTTTGGCTGCCTATTAAAATGTTGTTTTTAAATGAAATGAGTAACAATGAAAAGTAGAAATCAATAGAATAAAACTATATAAGGGACATAAAATTAAAAATAAACTTTTAATCTTTCATCACTTTTCATGGACAATTGTGTATGTCAACAACAATAACAAAAACTTTATTTCATTTTTACCGTCTTAATGGACTTGTTTCGTGGCTCATTGATCATTCATTCAGAAGAAGCTTTCTTTTCTTTCTGAGGGTGAATGGCAAATTCAAAATGCCCACTTTTTCCACTCCTGTCACACATCTTGTGCAAATATTTGCATTGTGTGGGCTGTGAGGCTGTGTTTTTGTTTAGTTATTTTGGCAGCCTACAGAAAGATGAGTAGCTAAAGTCCACAATTTACCCAGAGGCCCAGCATGAGGGAAAGCACAAGATAAATATGAGCATTTCTCTCAACATCCAAATGACTTAAGCAGAGTGGGTGCACTGATTTTAAACATTTAAATCAATTTTTAAAATGTGACACAGATTGGTGACCTATTTTCGGGCTTATGACCGTTCAGGGTGTGCCCTGTGTTTTGCCTAAAGTCAGCGGTGACTGAAAGTGTCGTGGAACCATTTACTTTTTTCATGTCAAGAAGTAAAAAGGTTTTCCTCGGTGTGACATCAATGTGGTCTGACTTTTCCAGCCTTTGAACCATTTATCAAAACCTCTATGACTATATTGTGAGTGAGTGCTTCAGGTGTATTGGACAGACATTTCCATTTTTCAGGTTTGTAAGGTAGCAAGATTATCATCAGTGGACTTTTTATCTTTTGTCATCTCTGGGCTTTGATCCCATCTATGTTAATTACAGTTCTTACAGTGAAAACATTAAGCATAACTGTAGAGAGCTTCATTCAGGATGAATGGAAAAGAGAATGAAGACCCTCTACCTGCAGCCTGACAGAGACGAGGCTGACAGAGGGGGAGACCAGAGCTGGCTGGAACCCATCAACAGCTCCCAGTACCACTGTTCTAAATCTAGTTTGGGCAGTGGAGGCCTGATGCTCTCAGACTGGCACTGTAGAGCTCACCGTGCAACGGAGAGCAAGAGAAGAGAGAAAGGTGTGGCATGAAAACGACAAAGGCAAAATGAGGAGAAAACCATGCACAGATTAGAAAGCATTTTGAACAGTAAAAGGAATGAATATTTTTTTTTCACCGTGGCATGCATTATACCCTCCAGCCACAATATCCCTTTTTTAAATTTCTGTAATTCTACATGTCTACTGCAATGGCCCAGTTTCTCACAGTAGCATTAACATGTTCATCCTGTTCTGTTTGGCTTAATCTTTCCTTTAATGTATCTCCCCTGCAGTTTGAATTAAGGACATCCCTCCTTGAGCAGAATTACAAATCACTGCAGACACACTTGTTACAAAGTAAGTTACAATGTCCACCAGAATACTTTGTTTCTAAATTCCGCAAAAACACTCACATAGATTGCATATTTGGTAACTTAAAGGGCCAGGGCTTTAGCTATTCATGGCTGTATTTGAGATAGTTTGAAGGAACAATAAATTGACACTGTTGTAAAGGAAAGTGAAGAGGTGGGGGGAGACTCCAACTTGGACATATACATTTGACTCAACTGACTCTGTCACATATGCTCCTTCCTAAACACATGCACGCCAGGTGTAAGAAGAAGGAAGAGTGGAAACATCCGCAGACAAATCGCGAGACAGGCCCAGTAGGAGGAAAATGCATCAAACATACAGTACTCCTATATCACAAGTTCACAACAGAGATTTAAGAAGAGTATGTGTGTGTGGGGGAAATTATAGCAACACTGCAAAACATTAACAGTGAAGCTGCATTAGGGGTCTCTTTGTCTATATTTAAAAGCTCTGAAATTGTCAAGTTATATAACTCAGATTATTTTTGATAAACGTTTAAGGTTTCACAAAAGATGTCTTAGAAGAGGAATAGATTTAAAGTTGGATAATTTGCAGAGCAATAATCCAGAACAGTTTTGGAAACAAATAAACCGTGGCCATAAGAGAAAGCAGGAAATTCCAATGGAAGTTAAAATAAATTATGGGGAAATTGAAAATAAAAAAGAAGCTGTATTATGTGAATGGTGAAAAGACTTTGCAGATTTACTTTTACAAAATCACATCCCTATTTGTTCCGATGATGTGTTCCCAAAATATATTTGTCAGTTAAAATATGAGGAGATAAATATGAACAAATCTTAATTCCATCTGTATGATTAAAATCCATGATTAAGACAATCCCAAAGTCATCAAAAATGACCTGAGAATACCCCTCAATTATAGAGGAATAAGTCTCCTCAGTACTGTTTACAAACTTTACTCATATATTAAATAATAGGCCTTAAAATTATCTTGAAAGGGGGTAATATCTTGTTGATGAACAAAATGGGCTCGTATTGACCATGTACACTCTGTAAACCCACATTTGCATGCTTTGGTGACTTTCAAAAACCTTTTTATTAGGTAAGCAGAGATTTGCTTGCTTTTAAACTTATGGAAGTTGGAGCAGATGGAAGATTGTATTAAGCAATTCAGACTTTGTATCAAAATCCAGTGGTTTACGGTGAAATTATGTATATTGATTGGTTTGATACACTTGTCGGAGTTAAGCAAGGTGATGTACTTTCCCCAACCCTTTTTGCTTTAATCCTGAATGATCAGGCTTTAGAGATAAAGGAAGCCAATACAGTATAAGCCTTTGTCTGGATGATTTTAATGTGGGCATATTACTGTATGTAGGTGATATTATTATTTAGGCTGAATCTGATCTTGCGATCCAGATTATGTTAAATATATTAAATGCATGGTGCCATAAATGGAGCCTCGCTATAAACCACAACAAAACACTTTATGGGGGGGGGGGGGTATAGAAAGAAGCAGTCAGTTAATTGATTTTGTCTTTTTATGATGTAAATAAATAATTACGCTTTTTTCTTGACGAATTGATGACTTTTGATGCTGGAACTGGGGCCCTTGCTGACTCAGCTGGAAGAGCTTTGTGATCGGTAATTAACAAACCTAAAGTATGTAAGGAGCTTAGTTATAATACATATAGTTTATTATATAACGCATGTTTCACCCATTTTAAATTATGCTACTGGGGTCAAAGGGAAAGACATACACAAATTATACAGTAATACATGCTATCCAAAATAAAGCTATAACATCAATCAGTGGAGAAGTGTCTATGCACAGCTGCCAATGGTCAGGTGCTGGTGGGCAGCAGAAACTCGTGTGTCACAACCAGAAAAAAATTATCCCCCGCACACTAACAGAACTTCACTCAATGAGTTTATTTGAGGGAGATCAGGTGCAGCTCAAATCAGCTATTAGATGTTTGATAGTTAGGTATAGATTTTTTCCAACCTTAGCGATTCAAGGAGATATGGGCTGGGTCCCTATCCAACGCAAATGTGAAATGTAACATTACATCAATCTTCTAGGTAAAAAAACAAAAACACTTTTGTCAATTTTTGAGGAAGTAGATATGCAATATATTTATAAGAATAACCTGTGTTGTAATATTCATTCTATTAAAAATCAAGGAAACATTCCTGAACAATACGATTTATGATATCTCGAATGTCCAGAATCACAAATCTTTGGTTGCTTAGCTAAGATTTGGTATTCTAACTTTAGCCATTGGTCGATTTCCTAATATACCTAGAGATGATAGAATATGTGATATGTGTGATTTGAATGACATGAAAAGTGAAGTTCATTTTCTTTTCAAAGTTTATGATGATCTAAGGGAGTGCATGTTTAGTGATTTGGAACAATATATTCCTGATATGTTCTACTGGCCAGATGAAAAAAATATCAAATGGCTTTCTGATTTTTATATTTTTGTAAAAGCAAGTTTTACATCTAAAGCCTGGAAAAGAAGACAAGACAGATTGTTCATGAGGTAAGTTTTTTGTGGCTTTTGTAGTTGTTTTTATCCTGGTGTCGGGCCATTTTGATTGTTTGTTGTCTTATGTCTCTGGCTGTATGCATGACACAATAATACAAAATGTCAAAAGTCAATGTAAGACAGATCAAGATTTAGTTCAATACACTCTGAATTGGGATTGTAAGGAGAAAAAATGTATAAAGAGGCTCAGACATTTTTATTTTTTTTAATTTTTTTTACAAGCCTATTGATACGTTTACAGGCAAAACTATCACCCCATAATATGTAATAGCATGATTAAGGCCAGTAATAGTATGAGATTGGGGTCATAGTCAGATAACGAAAATAAACTGAGAAGAACAAACAAAATATGATGAGATTACAGGTGGTAACATTTTAATCAATTTTATTAATTTATTTGTTTATTTATTTATTTATTTATAGCTTTGGGGTTTTACTTATACTCCGTCATAAACAGGATTTATTAATACCTATCATGATTAACCCATTCAAGTGTTTTGTAAATAAATCAAGTTATAACTAAACTTCATAAAATGTTTTAGTTAAATTTATCACAAATAAACAATAGCCTACAAACAGAAATAACTGGTGTCTCGAATCTGGCAGTACAGTTTGATTAGCAGCTGACCAGCAGAGGGAGCAACATCACAGAAAAGTACATCAAGAGCGGGCGGCTGTGAAGAAATAGATCACACAAGCAAGGCTACATGGCAAGTAATGGTACCTTGCAGGCACCAGTTAAAGCAGCACCAAATGAACAGCTGTGTAAGATGCACTAAGGCATGTTGCTATAAAGATAGCCACTGCTGTACATCTTGAAGACATCAGACAGCTTCATGTACTGAACACTTAAACACCAACCAGCAATAGTCAAGAATAGATAGTATGGGAAGCTATGGGTGCTAATTATGTTAAGTATATATATAGGCACAAACACAAGGCTTTTCAAAATCAGGCCCATATTAGGTCATTAGTTGAGCTACTGAAAAAAGGCAGAGCGGAACACAAAGTGCATTAATTGCAATGCGACTGACAAAACTTTAACACATTACTCGTGTGGGGAAAAAAAGAATAGAATCGATCAATCATGTGGATAAAGTGAATAAAAAAAACTAACTGAAAACTGGGTCATATTTCTGGTCTTATTTATTTTTTGGCCTTGTTTTTTTTGTCCCAAAGAAATTTTGAGCATGTTCAAAATTTGATAAATGGGGTTAGGGTACCCTAAATCAGGCCCGGACTGGGCAATCTGGAGGGGCGGGATAATTCCCACCATTTATTTTGGACCGTGGGTTCATTTCAAAATCAGCAAATACAGTGCTTTTGGTAGACTTAGCCAGGCCCAGCGTACAAACCTGTAACGGCCTGAATTTTCATTCATTATTTATGCCTATCGGTTTTGAAATGGGTAAATTAGCAAATAATGATATATCAAGAGCAACTGTATTATTCATCATCATACAACAGTACTATCAAGGCTCCAATATAGGCCTTTATATATACAGGGAGCCAACGCGACGTACGTCGTTTCTACTTTATGGCACCTTATCCGCAGCACCTTTTTTTTCATTAATTTTCCACAGTAATCACGCCATTTTAAAGTTATTTAAAGTTGTGTTGTTACCTCCAGCAATGGACGTCCATCAGCTGGTTGGCTCGCCATCAGGCAAATATGTTTTTAAAAATTACTGTACATAAATATTTTGATGTAAATATCGACTTTAACGGGAAATCCGACTTAAGTCAAAATTCAGGTTACACATTTGGCAAACATCTCAGACATTCTGAAGAAAAGCCAACAGCAACTCACAGTCATCTGTAAACTAAAAGGACTTTCTGTTGCTCCATCCCTACTACTACGGTTATATCAGTCTATTATTCAACCCGTTATATTGTATTATTCCACCTGCTTCTTCAATCTGCTAACTGTTAAAAAACGGACTAAACTTATTATTAAATTAAGTAACAAACACTGCAGCAAAACTCATAGGACTTTCAACCATAAAGCTCACAGATCTTAATAAGGCCATTAGACGCGTTACACTTACAATAGACATGACTCCACACACCCACTCCATAAGCATTTCACTCCTATGCCTTCAGGACGGAGGTATAAAACACTTATGTGCAGGAAGGCTCGGTTTAGAAAGAGCCTGATTCCCTCAGCCATTACATTTTTGAACAGCAAACCCCGCTGAGTGTATTCTAGCCATTGTATATTTGTTACTGTCTTGTTTATGTCTGCTGTCAAATGTACATTGTGTGCGTGGAAAATAATTTCCCCTTGGCGACAATAAACTCTTAAGTCAAAGTATAATTGAAAGTGATCGAACAAAATGGATGGATGGATAATGTGTTAGGATAGGCGAATCGATACTAAAATATTTATTTTTCGATCCAGTGCTCAAAATTTGAGTGTCGATCCTCAAGCGAAAGTATCGATATTTATTAATTAATGAATTTGTTATATTTTCTTTATCCCTATTTCTTGTTGTACATTTTTCTTCATGCAAACTACTTTTTTCCTCTGCCTTCTGTACGCACATAAGCACCGGCGTCTACTCGTGCCCACTCTAACTCATGCTTTTCCTCCGCCCTTTGCCTCACCAACATAAACAAAACAAACAATTAGAAACATGGCGCTGGCATTGTCGAAGCGAAAGAGGAGTTTAGTTTGGGCCTATTTTTTTTCACTAAACAGCAATGAGGCAAAATGTAGAGTGTGTGACAAGATTGTGAAATATTGCGTCAATACAACAAACCTCACTAAACATTTAAGAAACATTCATCCAAAAGTACATGAAGAGTTATTAGAGAACTACTGTAGTTTGTCCGATTTGAGTAGCGTGATGTCATTGGCCAGCAGAGTTCTTCGCCCAGAGGAGATTTGCATTTGCTAGCTAGCGGCCAATCAGCGTGATCTCCATTTTGCACCCTGCAATAGATGGCACATATATTGAAGCGTGTATTTTTAATATGTTTGGCTTTTATTTCATGAAACCATGACAGTAATTGGTCTCACAATGACTTCTTACCTATGTACGACACTAAGTAGTGATAGGAAGAGAAGTGCTGCACTCAATGTATTAACAGTAGATGAGTGGCTTCTATGCATAAGTAGAATTTCTCACTCGTGATGATTGTTGCAGCTAGTAGCTTATGATGAAATGTACCACTTTCTCCTTTATTGATGATTAATTTTGTCTGGTTGTGTCAAAATCGATGCGTGTTACAGGGTTGAGTAACAGTAATAATATTACAAAAACATATTGGGTAACTCGTTATATTATTTTGTTACTGCCTAATTGTAAAATATTACTGTAATCCTGTGCGTTACAAAATGTAACACCCAACGCTGTATATTATTGATCAGTGACATACGTCCACCAAATTACATATATTTTTGGGGGAATGGTGCTTTAAAGGGAATGAGTAGAGCCGCTCCCGTTGGCTGGGAAGTAAGTCGACTGTATTTACTCCCTCAACGACGCAAACATCCCTTTGTACCTGTTAAAAAGGTTCCAAATATTAATAGTCATCATTATTATATTTGTATATTTTCCATATTCCACGTTAAGAATAGAGTGACGTCATTATATTTACTTCTGTGATTCGCGCATTGCATTCTGGGTCCATTACTTGCTGCGCAGTTGGACGCCGCCATGACAGAATTTGTTGCGAGCTATGGTGACCGTGTGCGTCTTTGACCAGACGTGAGTACACTAAGTAATGTTTTATACACCATTTAACTACATAAATGTGTTCTCTTCTGTGTGTTAGACATTAGTAGAAAAGTTCACTAAAGTTTTGTGTGCTTATTTGCATGTTTTGTTCCACTTTGCACATGATGTCTGCTGTCAGTTTGGGACATTATGCTCTCACTGCGCGGCGCCATTACGCAACGTCCACGGCCGTAGTCGGCCACAATCATGTTTAGTGATTCGTTACGTGCGCCATACTTTTGAGTAATTAGCTCATGTTTAGTATGTCGTACAACTTTTGTGTGTGTTTATAGCCATTCATGTGCACAGCTAACATAGTGCTTGTTCATGTAAAATTAGTAATGTTGCAGCCCAGTTATTTAGCCAATCAATGTGTGCTATTAAGTAATGAAATACTGTATTTGTGTTTATTAGGAGTCAAGTATTTACACTCATACGCTGTATTGTTTTTCTGTTTATTGCAGAACCACACATTGAACCATACACACACTGAACCATACACACATAGATGATCAGACCATGCATACACCAGACTTCAGGATTACAAGCATCCATAGTTAGCCACAGCGCCTGCATCATAGCAGCCCATGCCTGTACACTAAAGTGCAAATACTGTAACCACCTATTGCTGATGTTCCTGGATTAAAGCTGCCAATCCACATCTTCGCTCCACTGTTGCTTTGTGTTCTGACTGACACCCCGAGGGCGAAAAGAGATACTCTATTTGAATCGCACCTATACAGTCCAAACCTAGCCTCTCCATCATTGAGGTCCTTCGAGCCGGATATCTCTTTTTACTTTTGGATAACATGGAGCCCGAAGCCTGTGGAACACGACCGAAGCGTCAGACACCCCCACCAGCCCATCTAGACGACTACCATGTCAACTATATTGGGAACAGGCAACGAGGCAGGCATGGGTACGAAGAGGAGTGGCCATCTCACAAACAGGGAGCGGCTAAGATAAACCCCCCCCCCCCTACTTCACCCCCTCTCCCTACACCGGTCACCACCGGTGGGATGCTGACTTCCAGGAGGCTGACCTGTACTATTCAGAGCGGCATACAGATACAGTCCGGAACCCCAGCTAGCCCACCGAAGGTATCCGGAGAGAAAGCCCAGGGAGGAAGTCCGAGAACCATCCTCACCATCCCATATCTCCGGAACTTCGCTTAAGAGATGAGCTAAGGGACATAGACAGAGAGAAGGGCGTGTTACAGCAGTCACAGCGAGATATGCATACCGACGCAGCTGCACTTGTTGAAGTTCAGGCTGAAATGAGGAGGCTGACCAGCAAAGTCATCAGCCTTCAGCAAGCTATGCCACACTTTGTCAGCCGTCTTGACCCCTATCCGATCCACAGTCAAGATGAAGAGGACTGGCCGGATCCCTCGCCGTGGCCTGACACAGCAGACTGTGACGACCAGCCAGCTCCAACGATGACTGACCAATTAGAAGAGCTGATTTCACAGTTACAGCAGATGAAGAGCCAGGCATCGAGCCGCCACGAACCTTATTCCTATACCGCGCCACAGCACCACAAGTGGGGTCAGCGCTCCCAGCCTCCACAGTACTCCCAGCCTGTAGCACAAACACCATCTCTGAGGCCAAAGTATCCAGCTGCTACGTCGACGCCGTCTCAGTTCCAGGACCAGTCTCCACCCACTGGAGCTACACCTTATGCTGCTGCTTGTGTACCTCAGCAGCTTCTAAATTACTACCAGCCTGCATGTGCCTAGATTCCCTACCTACGCAGCAACCAGTCCTCCTCAACAGTCAGGTCACCTACCAGTCTCCCCGCAGCAAGCACCGAGGATGTCGAGACAAAACTGGCAGACTCCAGCTTCACAGCACCATGATTCAGCAGTCACGACTGAACAGACCTACAAGGGGCCACGCCCAACAATAACAGACTTCATTAGCCGCGATCCCTGTGAGTTCACCCGTTTGAAGATAGCGCTGCAGAACCTCCTGCCAGTGGAAGGAACCGAACTCTTCAAATATCAGATCCTGGTGGACCATTTGAAGTTCGAAGAGGCAAAGTTGATTGCAGATTCTTACCTCAACTCACTTATGCCCTACAGTGACACCATGTATGCGCTCAACGAGAAATTTGGTCAGCCCCACCAGATAGCCCTCAAGAAAATAGCCAGTGTCCTTGACTCACCTGATGTTCATCGTGGTGACACCGCAGCCTTCGAGCGGTTCGCCCTCTATGTGCAGTCGTTGGTTGGTCTTCTCAGGACATTGGGCACTGATGGTGACGCCGAACTTCGATGTGGGTCTCATGTGGCGAGACTTCTAAACAAACTCCCACCAGAGCAACGAGCAGACTTTCGTCGATGCACTTTCCAGCAGGCAGGCTCCATTCCTACTCTGCTCGATCTGGCCCAGTGGCTCAAATATGAATCATGGTGTCGAGACTTCGATGGACCAACACCACCCATAGTGGTGAAAGAGAAGCAAGGAGGCCAGGGGCTGCAGCGGCACAAGCGAGGATGCACGGGGCGGCAGCGGCACCAGCGAGGATGCACGGGGCGGCAGCGGCACCAGCGAGGATGCAAGGGGCGGCAGCGGCACCAGCGAGGATGCACGGGGCGGCAGCGGCACCAGCGAGGATGCACGGGGCGGCAGCGGCACCAGCGAGGATGCACGGGGCGGCAGCGGCCAAAGCCAGGAGCCGCAGGGCTTCGTCCAACAAGGCTATTAGTAGGGCTCCGGAGGCAAGTATTTGTTCCTGGCATGACAGAGCTCCCGCTGGTCCTTTCTGTGGTCGGTTCATTCTGTCAATAAGGCAAAGTTTGGTGGAGGACCCAGTCGCAAGGAAGCTGGGCAAGGAAGCAAAGGTGATGTACAAAAAATGACTTTAATTATTACAAAACAAAAGCGAACTCCAAATGACAAGAGAAAACAAAATGTGGGGAGGACAACAAGGCAAAAACTGGTAGCATGACGGGAGGGGAAATGACAATGAACCGACACAGACGGAGGGGAGACAGGAGACTAAACACACACTGTTGGAATTTATTTCTATATTAATATAAATTTAAGTTAATAATCTGACTCCAATTTGTGACCTTACCAAACTATCACTCATCCAACAATAGCATGCTCGTTCTGCAATAGAAAGGTATCAGGAAGCCGGCATTTTCACACACGAGTGGATTTATTCCTAACATTCAAATCTAATACAAACAGCTGGGGTCCCGGGTCCCTATCAATACAATTCTGTACGTCTCTGTCTCAAGCAGCCAACGTAGTCCCATCCGAGTTGCCCCAGTGAATAGTTATACTACACAATATTTAAATGACACAGAAACAAAGGCATCCTGGCATTATTCTATTGGCTATGTGTTTTCTGCAGTTTAACTTTAGCTTGCTTTTCATTGGCCGATCTTCATCCGCAGCGTCACTGGGTGGCTTCTCCTGTTTTGTACTTTTCCGCCACGGTCTCAAACAAATGTGATTTACAACATACTTTGATCTTATCACGGTTCTGCATCTCCCCCTGCCATTAGCATCCTTTGTTGGCAACATTCCATTCCTAACACGCCCACGTCCATCACACACATCCTGTATTTCACCCCCACGCATACAAACTCTTATATTCCTTTAACACACACGCTAATGACACAACAAGACACACCTGGGGCAAGACACAAGTGGCTGAGGGCACTGATTGGTTGACACGAGGAAGGGCAGGATTACACTTAACAAGACCAAGGGAGATAAATTAGTGCACGTGAGATGTGTCGCTTATACGTTAAATCTAGCCGCCCAATGTGCACTAAAGACCACCGCAGTTTCCAAGTTGTTGGGCAAAATTCGCCAGATTGTTTCCTTCTTCAGAAAGAGTACACTCGCCAGCCATGTTCTCCGGGAGAAGCAAAAGCTTATTAACTTACTCGAGCACAAACTAATGATGGACGTACCTACCGGATAGAGTAGTGTGTTTTTTAGAACAGCAGCCTGCCATCTGTGCCACACTGCTCTCCTCTGAGGTACGCAAGAATGCCAAGGAGCTGTGGACTTTATCAGAAGCAGACCTCGCTAATGCTGAAGATGTTGCTAAAACTCTGCAGCCACTTAAAGTTGCAACTCTTGTGATGTCTGAAGAGAAAACACCCACAGTGTCCATCATTGGCCCTTTACAGGCACAGCTGTGCCGAAGCACTGTAGAGCAAGCCACTGACTCTGGGATAACAAAATACATAAAAAAATGCACTGGTACAAGACCTGGGGAAGAGGTATGCCATCAAAACTTTCCTTCAGATGGCCTCAGCGCTGGACCCACGTTTTAAAGCGTTGCCCTTCATTACAGAAAAAATAAAGAGATGACGTCTTTGCCACTGTTGGCTCAGAGGCAGCTCAAATTTCACAGGTATTTTTTATGTTTTTTTTTAAGGTATTGATTATCAAACAAAACATTACTACTGCAACTACAAACACCAATCTGATTATTTTTAGTAAAAGTAATTCAAACTTTAGTTACTTGTAAATGTTTGATAACTTTTTAGTAACATAAGTGTTTTTATCTTTTATTTCAGAGGAAGATGAGCCGGTTGTTATTGAAGGGCAGCTTGAAGATGATACACAACCCCCACAATGCAAAAAGATTTGTGCGGTGTCAGATCTGCTTGGAGAGACTTTCTCACCTCCAAAGCGACAGGACAGTAACACCACATCTTCCATTGATCAGGCCATGAGATCAGGGCATATAGAGAGTCAAAGCTATTACAGCTATCTGATGATCCACTAAGTTGGTGGCGAAAGCATTAAGGTGTTTATCCTCTTCTGTCTCATCTGGCTAGAAATACTCTCTGCGTTCCAGGTACAAGCGTGGCAGCAGAGAGAATATTTTCGACTTGTGGTGACATTTTGACAGCTGAGAAAAGTGTTTTAAAACCAGATCATGTAGATCAGCTGCTGTTCCTTAACAAAAACCTGTGAAGGTGCCATACAAAACAGTTAACTCTATTGATTCATTGTTCTACTGTTTAACCGTTATTGCCAATTTGCAATGTTGTTTTTTGGCCTCAGGGAGCTTTATTGTTATTATTATTATTATTACCAGTTCCACTACTAATGCCAGGTTAAAAGGCAGCTATTTTTGCACTATATTTTGCACTACAGGCTTGTAAAGAAGGCCATGTTTGTTATTTACTACTTTAATACTGCTGATGGGAAGTTTAAAGGCAGCTACATAGTAATTGCACTAAATGCTGGTAAATAATGTGAGTTATTCAGTTTAAATTAGGTTGTATTTATTTTATTAACACTAGTGTTCAAAGGTAGCATGTATTACCTTGTAACTGCACTGTAGTCTGAAAAAAAAAAATAAGCCAGGTAAAGTTTATTTTGGTCAGTGTTATATTCTTTATTTCTAGTTTGCCAGTTGTTGGGATTTTTGTTACTGACCAGTACTACTTGCTAAGTCTGGAGTTATTGCATGAGCTGTGAAGCAAGCTGTTTACAACATTTATTGTTTTAATGTTAAGAGCATTGGGTACTGAAGTAAATATTCTGTTTCAATTTAATTATAACTGTTTTGATTTAGTTATAACTATTTAGAATTGGACAAAATTGCTTTGATTTACTCAGTATAGTTTTGTGTGAGAATTCAAATGATGGGAGGGGGTCGATTCTCTTTGTTCCCTCCTACAGAACATGACATGGGGGAAGCGAATGTGTTAATTAGATCCCTTTGTGTTTTACAACCAGCCAGCAGGTCTGCTCTGAAAGGCTACTCTTATCTGATTACAGTACCTGTTTTTCCATCTTGGGACAAAAAGAGGGGGGGCGTAGTTGGCCAACTGCAAGGAGGTGTGACATGGGAGGGACTTTCAGAAGGACGGACGGATGTTAGTGACGAGCGGAGGAAGAAATGACACAGATGGGGAAGAACAATGGCCCCTCTCTGTCTGTCTCAAAAGCTTTTGAAAATAAAACCTTAAGGAAATATCTCTTTTCACAGATCTCATTGTATGTTTTATTAATCAACGGCATGAACACGCAAATAGTAAGAATCCTTCATCCTTCAGTACCTGGTATTTTTGTTATGCAACAATAAAAATATCATTTGGGTATACATATGACTGTTTTCTGAAAATTGGTGAAATATCGCAACACGTATCACGATACGTGTCGCGTTGCGTATTGTATCGTTATACGTATTGTATCGTGAGGTTGTTGGCAATACCCAGCCCTAGACAGAAGTGTGTTGACAGATGCCAGTAGTGTGATGGGAAGATGGAAAGAGTACTTTGAAGAGTTGATGAATTAGTAAAATGAGAGAGAATGAAGAGTAGAAGAGGTGACTGTTGTGGACCAGGAAGTAGCAAAGATTAGTAAGGATGAAGTGAGAAGGGCATTGAAGAGGATGAAGAGTGGAAGTTCACTTGGCCCTGATGATATGCCTGTGGAGGTATGGAAGTGTCTAGCAGAGGTAGTAGTAGAATTTCTGACTGGGTTGTTCAACAGGATCTTAGATAGTGAGAAGATGCCTGAGGACTGGATTAGAAGTGTTCTGGTGCCCATTTTTAAGAACAAGGGAGACGTGCAGAGTTGTGGCAACTACAAAGGAATAAAGCTGATGAGCCATATAATGAAGCTATGGAAAAGAGTAGTCGAAGCTAGACTGTGGCCAGAGGTGAACATTTGTGAGCAACAGTATGATTTGATGCCAAAATAGAGTACCACAGATGCAGTATTTGCTTTGAGAATGTTCATAGAGAAGTACAGAAAAGGTCAGAAGGAGCTGCATTATGTCTTTGTAGATCTGGAGAAAGCTAATGACATGATGATGATGATGTTTGATAGAAGAGTTTCAGCTCAAATGAAAGGAAAGGTTTATAAAACTGAGGGAAGACCAGCGACGTTGTTTGGACTGGAGACAGTGCCACTGAGAAAAAGACAGGAGAAAGAGCTGGAGGTGGCAGAGATGAAGATGCTGAGGTTCTCTTTAGGAGTGACCAGAATGGATAGAATCAGAAATGAGTACATCCGAGGGACAGCACGTTAGAGGCTTTGAAGATAAAGTCAGAGAGGTTTGGACATGAACAGAGGAGAGATAGTGAGTATATTGGCAGAAGGATGCTGAGTTTCCAAATGCCAGGCAGGAGGTCTAGAGGAAGACCAAAAAGGAGATTTATTGATGTAGTTAAAGAGGACATGTAGTAGTTGGTGTGAGAGCAGAGGATGCAGAGAACAGGGTTAGATGGAGACAACTGATTCGCTGTGGCGACCCCTGGAGGGAAAAGCCAAAAGGAAAAGGAGAAGAAATAGTAGTACAATTTCATTGAAAGCTGGTCACATGATATAACTGCAATGAATTATGGAAATACGTCAGCGAGCTATGCGTGCTTGGGAAGTACGTTCTTGAGACCAGGCTTACCAAGACCCTACTCGTTGCGTCACAAGAACGTACTCTGTGTTCTTGATATTGAGAAACGGCCATTGGTGGATGTGATAACACTTGACGAGACAAAGAAAGGCACAAGGGAAACATAACAAAATACTGTAGTTCATGACCGACAAAAGGAAACAAGACAACAAAAACTAACAAAACCCAAACCATGACACTACATGCACGTAAATCAGTGTTACTAATGCTGAATGCTATCTTGAGGCAGCTACATAACATCCTGCGCGATCAGCACCACCCTGCACTTTACCTCTTCTGCCTGCTAACCTCTGGGACTAGGTATAGATCCATCCGTGCCAGGACCACCAGACTGGCCCATAGCCTAGCCTCTACCCTCAAGCAGTGAGGCTGTTAAATGAACAACCACCTCCCTCTCTGTTACCCATACATCCTCATATTCCTCCATTGCAAAAACTAGGTTTAGGTTTTGCATTGCTGCAGCTCCAACACAACTATCCACTCTGTTCTGTTTATTTTCCCCATCCCACAGATTGGCCTATAGCACTCTATTTTTCTTGCACAAGAATACTATGGATGACTGTCAATATTTGCGTGTTTTTGTGTTTGCCATCCTTGTTATTATTTTGATATGATGAATGCATTTTACTTCTGCTGGGTTTCGCTAGATATTGCATATGACTTTCTGCACTTTATAGTCATACTATGTCAGTATATGGGGCTCATAACGTTATCTCGTTGTTTATAACCATGTTATTTGCAATGACAAATAAATAAATATTGAATATTGAATATTGAATGTGAAGGATATTATAACATTTTAATACCTATTTTCATATATCAATTATTGTTACTGATCATGAACATTTTAATTCTTCATTTTAAGTTTGTCAAAGTGTCTTGTGTCCTGAGCAGGGCACATGATGTTGACCTCGTATGCTCTGGGTTTAAAGCTGGGACCATATTATTTAGTCTAAAAAAGTTCCTTCTCATCACTTTGTGCGAAAACATATTTTCGCCCTTGATTTTGCTATACACTGATTGGTCCAGAATTTCTTGTTTTTATTTTGTACACGTACATTGTGGTCTTGAACAGAACTTGCTTTGCTTTTCCATTAGTCACGGTCATTGGTGCTTTTGGGTCAAATGATAAGTGAGATTTTGTTATGGAGAAGAATACGAAAAGTGCCTTGAAAATATACATATTTTGGCTAGAGACGAATACAGCTGCAGCTGCGCTAAGAGTTCTGTTGTTTGACATGTCCTTCAACTGTATAACACATTTGCTCATTCATGAAGGGAGAGATATTCTGCTTGGAGACTGAATTGTAATAAAAGGCTGGCCCTTCGAAAGAAGGGTGTGCATTGTTGATCAAAACCTGTCGGAGTTTGATTCAATGGTGTAACAGGAGATCTCCTCTAAGAATTATCCTGCGCAGGAAACTCTGTTCATTTCTCATCTCACCAGTTGGTTTATTGGACACGCAAAAGTATGGATTAATTAGACACCCTTCAAATGTTAAACGACTTACCTGTTTTCTATGTTTGGTCAGCAAACTGAGCCACAATTGGTCATTACCTGTTTCCTTAGCACAGGTGATATCTTCAAGTCAACAGCAAGTGTCAAAATTAGTTTTTAAAGGTATTAATTGTTCATGTAAAATGATGAAGTAATCACACTAATTATAGACAAAATATGATTTTCTTACTGTTGAAAGTGGCTCAATGAATCAAGTATCGACATTATATTCCTTTCAGAATTTTATTTATGTACTATAACTGCACTGCAGTTGTTGTTGATATACCATATTTTCACGACCAAACGGTGCACCGTATTAAAAGGCACAGTCTCAGTTACGGGTGCTATTTCTGTATTTAGCACACACATAAGGTGCACCGCACTATTGGGCGCAGGCACAGTTAAACATGCGCTAGCTGAAAACATATGGTTGCATGCTTTCACTTGCTAGCGTATGTTTTTTAAAAAGGCAGTGGAGTAAAACTAAGTTTGGTTGTACTTGAAGTATTTAACAATGTATTCACGTTATTCTTGATCAATCCTCATCCACAAGTCTAAATCAAACAGCTGGGCAAGTTCTCCATCAAACACGGCAGGTTCCCTCTCGTCATTGTGTCATTGAGTCAGTCTCATTAGCGTGCGGTTCCTCAGAAATGATGCCGGCTTTAGTGAAAGCTCAATTAGTGCAAGCAGACACGTATAGCCCAAGCATGCATGCACAATCCATTCATACATTGTGGTGTAACTCGCTCTAGTATAGCAGTTCCATAAAGTGAAAGCAATGAGCACCATGGCTTCTTCCTGCCCCCAACCACCAGGCCGCACAGTTGAAAGAATAAAGAAACTTACTGTACTTCAGGTGAATTGATTAGCCGAGGCTTAAAAATATTTTATTTTGAAAAGTGATTCCCTCTGTTTACGACGGACTCTTGGTGCATGTCAAAATGCTAATTATCTCAGTCGCGTAGCTCTGATGCTAATCAACAAGTTAGCAAAATGAACATATTTGAAAGTGTCTTTGGAATGGAGAAAAGGCCCAGTGATGAGACAACACAGGAGCCTATGACCAAGAAGAAAAAGAAAGGTACATGGATTTTTCAGCTACAGGTGATTCCGACGCATTATGGCCCGCTCTGCGGCGAGGGCTCTTAATTTAGCGTTATGGTGAGTGAGTTACTCATGGACTTTAAATTTGTCTGTGTGGGAGCACAAGGAAGAGCATCAGATGCAGGATTTTTTAATGATTCTGATTTCAAGAGAGCACTGGACTGGACTGCAGGGATATTTTAACCCTGCAGACAAAACCCCTTCCACAGTCAGATATACAACTAAGCACCCTTTGTGTTTGTGGGTGACGATGCTTACCCTTTGCGTAAGCACAGACCTCATGACCTCCTTTTGTCAGACATGAGCAAAGAATATTTAACTACAGGCTTTCTCGAGGAGAGTGGTGGAAAATGGATTTGGAATACAAGGAATCCTCGAGCTACGTCACACGCGACATACGTCGTTTCGACTTTACGGCGCCCGTGCCTCATCCATAGCACCTTCTTTTTCGTTAATTTCCCACAAATCACGCCATTTTAAAGTTATTTAAAGTTGTTTCGTTGTTACCTCCAGCAACGGACGTCCATCAGCCGGTCGGCTCTCCCATCAGGTGCGTCACATTTCCGTGTTTAAGCTTGAATTAGCTCTGCTCTGCCGTCCGTCAGGAATGAATGTCTGGAAACATGAAATATTCGTTCCGGTGTCTTCCGGCTCGCAAATATGTTTTTTAAAATGACTTCACTTAGTATTTTGATGTAAATATAGACTTAAACGGGGAAATCCGACTTAAGTCGAAACTCAGGATTCATCGCCAGCGTAGGAACGTAACTCCGCCGTAACTTGACGACTCCCTGTACTTGCCAGCAGATGGAGCGTATTCCACACCACCATTAAGGTCAACGCTGACAGGGTAGAAAAGGTGGCCTTCGCTTGTATATGTCTCCACAATTATTTGTGTGCAATTCGGTCTGTCACATGTGGACCTCCAGCGCTGATCGTCTCTGAAGAATATAATAGAATAAAATTCCACAGAATAATCAAGGGTAGATGGAGACAAGATGGTGTGGAAGCCTTCAACCCTGCAACAGCTCCATGGCTGCCAAACAAATGAGAGAGAATCTGAAGAGCTACATTGTTTAATCTGAAGGCATGGTTACCTGGCAGGACAACTACATTTGACATTGGCTCAGACACTTCAAACTGAAATGAACTGAACACAGGATCTGCTGGTAAAAAATAACAGTTTTTTGTTCACTTTGGGATATAAACAATCCAACAAAGTATTGATCTTCATGTCACTTAAGTTAACATTTAAAACAATAGTATGGAGGTATAGCTATATGACTACAACAGTGGTAAAAAGAAAGATCATATAACAAATTTAAAACAAATAGGGTTGTTAGAAAAAAATCGATTAGGCAATATATCGCGATATTACATACAGTGTGCAATTCTTGAATCGATTCAATATGCGGCCGAATCGATTTTTATGGGAATATTCAACAAAACGTCTTATTTAGGGTTAGGATTTACACATTAAGCATAGAAGAATGTTATATTAATGGAACATTAAGCCTTAATATTTTATTTCAGTGCTGTTCAAACATGAAACAGACTGCAACCTGAATTTTCAGATGAATAAATACATTTTCATACAAATCTTACAGTGTACATGTACAAGTTTACTGATTAGTATTTATTTTTAAATTAGAGTTTTTTAAAAATCGCAATAATCAATTTATAGATTTGTATCGGGATTAATCGAATCAAATCGTGACCTATGAATCGTGATACAAATCGAATCGCCAGGTACTAGGCAATTCACACCCCTAAAAACCAAATACAGTACTTAAATGTACACAATTATGATTGAAGACACTTTTTTTTTTTTTTTTAAAGCTTTGGTTTTCTGACTAACCACAAAATGTGGTGGCTATAGTACAACTTGAGAACTATGACTGACAATGCCCTTACCTCTGTATTCACTCATCATTCTCCTGAAGCTATATGTCTCATTGTTCTGAAACTTGTAGTGGATTCGTTAAGAGTGGGGTCATGTGGTTCTTGTCGAATTGTATGTGTGTGTAAAGGGGGTGGTTGAATGTTGGGCATATGTACAGAGAGGGTCCAGGGTAAATAGGTGGCATCTGGTATTATGTCTGTGGCTTATTCTCGTGAACCTCATATAAATCAATCATTATTTTTCTCTTTAAACTTGTCTTTATCACAGGGTTGTTAATTAACCTTAACTCCTTGTGCTCCAAAGCTTCTGTCGCTGTCATTAGCAATAGGGTTGCTTCTATTAGCCTTTTAAAAAGTTGATATCTGCTATAAAACGTTCAATCTTTCTAATTCAATGACATCAGCAGATTGGCTTTGCTTTGTTTTTGTTTTGTTTTTGCAGCAGGTGTAGGTAGAGGAGGAGAAAGATCTTCATGTTTATCATCAATAGACGGTTCCTCCGCAGATGTATCTTCAGACATCAGAGACACATTGTCATCTGGATCACATATAGATCCCTCTCTGCATCCAAAGCGTCTTTAATTGATTGGGGCAGCTGTAAAAGTAATTTAAATACAGACGCTCCCCTACTTACGAACATTCGAGTTACGAACAACGGTACATACGAACATGTCTGCGCGCATGCGCGCATGTCAAAAAATGTTCGGAAAGAGATGCTGTAAGTTAGATTTTGTATTGCGCACCTTTTTCCGAGTACTGTAGCGCTTCTTTCCGCCGCTAATACCGACGCTTGGCGCTGTGAGAGCTCACCCAACATTGGAGGCTCAGCAACGTGTCGAGGAGGAGGAAGAAGAAGAAACGCCTGTCGCTCATAGATAAAGCCATCGCACTCTTCGAGCAGCAAGACCCAAATATTGAACGTTGCACAAAGGTTGCAAATCAATTGAATGATGCCATACAGTGCTACCGCATCATTTATGATGAAAAAAGAAGAAAACTGTGCAATCGTCGTTAGATCGCTTCTTTCGGCCAGTTTCTAGTAAATCCTCCAAGGAAGATACTCATCAACCCTCATCTTCTTCTCCTCGACCCTCAATTTCTTCCTACATTGAAGTTACGGAGGAGGAAGTAACTTTTGAAGCCCATTCCAGCGACGACGAAGAACCTCTCATGATATAAAATCCTCATCTTCCTCCTCCTCCTCCTCCATCAAATCCTTAAGCATCGAGTACATCGTCCAAAAGTAAGTTTAACTTCATTTTATTTATCTTATTACGTACATGTACATACTGTGTGTGTCTCTCGCTCTCTCTCTCTAACATACGTAGTACAGTACTGTACGTATTCTCTTTAAACATAAATTATAATACAAAATATAGCACTGAAGCAACTTACGAACAAATTCACCTTACGAACGATCGCTCGGAACGTAACTCGTTCGTAAGTTGGGTAGCGTCTGTATATGATTAACTCTTTGACTGCCAGACGTTTTCAGAAACGGGATGTCGCCAGTGCCAGCCGATTTAAGCATTTTGACTGATCTTTCAAGGTCCACAGAAAATGTTGTGTTTGGACTATGGAAACATACTACCAAATGAAAGATTGAACTCTCATCTTTCATCAGAAGAAAAAGTTTGTTTCTACCTTATTCCGTTCTTCAGTAATCAACAATAGAAAATGGTTAGTTTCACCGAAATGCTCTGTTTTGAAACAAAAAGCGGAGAAAAAGAGCTTTTTGTGAAACTATGTTATTTCATGCACTCTAGTGAATTCTACACTTCTTTTTGTCCATGAATGATGCCACAAACACCTAAATAGTGCTTTACTTCTGTAATACACCACCACCAACAATGAAAAAGTGTTTTTAGATTGCAAAATACATTTATTTCCATTCAACAGTGTAACAATTTGACAAAACAATTTCGCAAACTATTTACAAATGTGTGCAACTGTGGTACTATTTACAATTATGTGGATGTTTCAAATACAGTTTTTCTTTTTGGAACACTGCCCTGCGTGCAAGGAGACGGAGCAGGATTTGCACAACAGATACGTTTCACTTCGATTGTCCGTTTCGCGTGCAGACGTTACACTTTCTTGACGGCCTTTTTTTCCGGGGAATAGCAAGTAGCAGACTGTACCCACTCCTCCGATGAATATGCATTGGACTCGGGGTACTCTTCGTCGTCCGATTGAACGTCCGCCTGAGCGTGCTCGGTTGTGCTCCGCGTTTTCCGGTGTTAGCATCGCTAGCCCGTGAACCTTTATGACGTCGTCATAGCCGCTGCGTCAGCGCTTCCAACTTCGGCGTCAACCTCGGAGTCACCATCATCATCATCAATGATGATCATCGTCGTCATCAATGTGTTCTTTAGCGTTGGTTGATGCCTTTCGTCTTTGAAAAAAATTCCCAAGTGTGAGCTGCTTGCAACCGGTCGCCATTGTTCGCTTCCTCAGCCATCTAGCTCCGCTTCACGTCTTCTACTGCCGCGTCAACGCTTCCAACCTCGGAGTCACCATCATCATCATCGATGATGATCATCGTCGTCATCAATGTGCTCTTTAGGGTTGGTCGATGCTTTTCGTCTTTGAAAAAAACTGCTCGAGCGTGAGCTGCTTGCGACCGGTCGCCATGTTCTCTTCCCTTCCCCAGCCATTGTCCCCTCTAGCTCCGCCTCACGTCTTCTACTGACGCCTACCCAATCTTGTCAAAAGAGAGTCGTTGCTGCCATCTAGGGGCCAAAAATAGTCATTAGGCTAACTAGATCTGCTTGAAACTTTCACCACAGCTGGCCAAGGATTTCCTCCACCCGTTTCCCCCCAAAAAATTTTTAAAATTGGAGAACGTCTTTTAACATCCTTGGCGGCCCTCCGTAGGTTTTTACTAAATGGCATTTAACGTTTTTGGCAGTCAAAGAGTTAATGTTACCAGGTAGACTATAGTTTTACTGATATAGTGATTGCTGTCACGTGTGATAAATGTAGCACTGTCACTTGAAGAAGGAGAATGAAATGCCGCGAACATAGACGGTCTCTGAGCTATGTTTGCCAGGATTACCAGCAAAAATACCTGTAGATGCCATTGTAATCCGGCAGATCTTAAGGTAATCGATAAATTGGGTTACAAATAAGAAGATGAAGTGATTTATTTTGATGGATGATGTACTATTTGGAAGATATTTGTACAGTGAAAAGTCATGTTTTGAGAGCTTGATCACTGCCGCGCCGAGTGTCGTGTGAACAGCGGTGTTGAACTAATCAAAATGATGAAAATGTGTGTGTTATGCTAACTGCGAATTTAAAAGCACTGTTTTGTTGTATGCTGTTTAGAGGGGAAAATTAACATACAGTATGTGTTCCACGTGTGTCTCACTCACATATGATACACTGGAAACACAATAAGTAAGTGTATTAACCTCTTACAAAAATTGTGACTATAATAGTACTATAATATAATACTATAGTTGGTCATGCACTGTACTGTTACAAAGAACTTGTGTGGCATAGAAAACATTAATTTATGTTTTTGTTCACTTTTCCAGCAAGCCACTACTGTTGTCTATTACTGACTATTTTTTGACTATACTGTTGTTGTCTATTAGAGTGTGGGGCCTCTTTTTGTTTATAGGATTACAGCTGCCATTTGAGATTAACATTCAGTGTTAGGGATTGAATTGAGCATTCTGCCCAGATTTAGTCATAATTTTTAATTTCCTCATTTCCTCAGTAGAGCTTTGTTCTGCGGATATATCCTTGTGAGTGTTATCACAATTTCTGCCAGGTGTAGTCATGACTGAATAACTTCGTCTATTCCTCAAATGGGCTTTGTTCTGTGTTTGAATAGTGTCCTTGAATGTTAACGTGAAGGTCCGGTTAACTTTGTGAGCTGTTTACTGGAAACTGTGTGGTACCGCCCTTCAAGATGGTATAAGAATGTTGTAAGTCCTCTGTAATATTCGCACTTGTGAGAGGCTACAGCCATTGTCTGTAACTCACTTGTGCCTGGAATATTCTGTAGAAAAAAAAGCTTTGAAGGAACTGAACTTGAAGGAACTGTTCACCGATCTCCAGCCTGTATTCAGATAACCAACATTCTCACTCCCCGAAAGAAAACTAACACACGGAAGAAAAAGCTTATCTTCCAACAGGATACAAGAAGACGAGAGAACACTCTGACCACTGCTCACAACACAATTCAAATATTTCAATTTTTCTTTTTATTAATACTGTACATTTAGCATAAACTTCAATATTAACAGTAAACAAGCAGCCTACAATACACTGGTTACAGTGGGACGTTGGGTAGCATTAATGTCCTCATGAGCCATCTTTTTTTACTTGTTAGTGGCTTTTCCTCACTCACATTCTTGATTTCAGAGATGGGAAGTAACGAAGTACAAATACTTAGTTACAGTACTTGTAGTTTTTTTTCACAGTACTTTATTTATTTTTTTAAGATAATTTTTACTTTTATCCGTTACATTTTAGAAACAGTATCTGAACCTTTTACTACTTCAAAACAGAGATTCGTTACTCATTACTTTTGTTTTACATTCATGACTAATAAAAAAAGAGATTACGCCTAGCGCAAAAGCTGCCGTCAGTGTTCCTGCCTTGGCCAATCATGTGAAGCGTTACACACGGTCCCCGACATACATCCCCGCTTGTCATAGGCGCTATGAGATGACGCGAGAAGACGCGATACTTCCCTGTTGGTCTGAATGTAGCGTAGCTCCCAACCGCCACTTATTAAGAAGTAACATAAGCGAAAATGTGGAGAATGTCGACAATGAAACTGTCAACATTATGGACTCGTCTCAGAAGGAGCTAGCGAGTCAGCTGACCGCCCAGTCCGCCCACCCATGGCCTTACCCGCGGGAAATGTTCACATTGGTCGGTTCGAAGAACGATTCATGGCGAATGCATTCTGTCCTGTGTAAAAAGTCCACAAGCTAGCTGCCTGCAAAGAATTCCCCGTCCAATCTGAAAAAAAAAAACATATCGAGGTAATGTACGGTAAAGCTAAATAATCATTACACTTTCGCTAGCCTGGCCCTGGTTAATGACAAGCACTTGTGATCTTTTTTTAACTGCTCTAAATGGCATTGTTGGTTGATGCAGTGGGAACTGAATTAATTTCCATTGCATCTTTAAACCAAGACCACCATCTACAGGAGTAAAATAATATTGCATAGGATTCATGAGGCGATCTAGTCAGTTTTGAGAGTTTTAAGTGATGACCTTTTAAATTAAATGGTCTTCAAATTATATGACACGAACATCCGGTAAAAACACTTTTTACTTTTACTTGTTGAAGGGAAAATAACCATGGTTTGATATGTCCTCTTGTAACCTCTTATATAAGGATATGTTGTCGTCCTGAACTGTTGTACGAATCCAGGTGCCCAACAATTTGTAAATAAAGGGCGGAATCAGTCTGGGAGTGAATACCTTGTTTATACTACAGTTTTCCCTGCTTTTCAAAACATGTTTTCGAAAGTGTCTGAGAAAGGGCTTGGCTAGCCCAGTTTCCCACGCTAACGAATAAAAGACGGAGCGGCACACGGTCCGGACAGAGTCAGCTGTGGAACACGTACAGTTGCCCAGCCGTTTTGCAGCTCGTTCTACCCGGACCGTAGGCTCTCCGGTCTAGTGTCAAGGTAAGCGCTGATGATGATCATATTATGCTGCTTAACGTTGTAGTGTATTGATTGCTGTTTGCGGGGAATAAAATACACCATTATTCTAGCAAAGCGAGTTGTCATGATAGCTGTTTGCGGGGAATAAAAGGTACAATCATTCTAGCACAGCACAGGTGTTGATTACTGTTTGCGGGGAATAAAACGTACGATTATTCTAGCACAGTATAAATGTTGATTGCTGTTTGCGGGGAATAAAAGGCACAGTTATTCTAGCAAAGCATCAGTTTCTGTGTATTCATTGTTGCCGCCGACCACTCACGATCCTGCATAAAAATATAAAGGTGAAGTAGTGTTTTCCACAAAACACTTGTGAAGTACATTTTAGCACCTGTACCGGCCTGTCTACAATCCAACCAGGTATGAAAATGTCCGTCCACGACTTCTTTAGCTTTCTCCTCCTTTCTAAAATGTTTGTTTCAAATGGGCAGATTAAACTTCCGTGGGTTGGTGACGGTAATAAAACACGGAAGTGCACTCGACCCCGACCCCTCCGGTTAGTGACACCAACCTCTGGTAAAGGTTTGTCACACCCACAGACATTCGAGAAGCTGGCTGCTCCTTTTTTTCCCCCTTCTTTTTTACCCTGCTTGCATACCTCCGTGGAGAACAATGGGGAAACAACGATCGGGAAGAAAGGTTGATCTGTTGCCCGAGTCTTTTAGAAAACAGTGGATTAATTTTATTTTTGAAGGACGTGTACCGACAGCATTTCCCGAAGACTGTTTTGTTAATGAAAAGCCTGTTCAGAGCTGGATTTACAAACATAATGGTTCGGTCCCAGCGGTGTGTGACACGACTGCAAATGTGAAAGATGTAAGTTTAACATTTTATTTGGAATATATTTAGTGTCTAAAGTGGGAGCTACATTTGTCGTGTGGAGGTTGTTTCGTTACAAGAGGTCAGACATGATAAAGCAGACGGTGGTTGGATAATAAAGCCCCGACCGAGCATGCCAGGACCGCTGGAGGCTACCTTGGGTAAAATCTGGGCATTTGTCAGCCCTCTAACTCTGTAACGAAAAGTCGTGGAGAGACGGCACCAACACTACTGGAAAGCTCTCGTCGGGCTGAGTCCGGTGATGATCTTCAGTAGGACTTAGCGTTTCGGAGATACGGGGGGTGGAAATCCCCAAAATCTACCTGGCCGGCGATGGTTTTCCCCCTTTTGTTATTATTATCAGAGTATTGTTTTGCCAAGATACAATCCGCGGTGGTTATTTTGCCGTGATTGGCAACCGGCCACCTACTTGACGTGAATTTGTGATGGTAACCGGACGCTAAGTGTTCTTGACGAGACGGCTTGCACGTTGCGACCGTGCAGTAGTGTTATTCATATTCAGTGTGTTATTCATAACCGCTTGTAAATGTCTACAAGCATTCACGGCAAATCAGAGACATTCACGGCAAAATAACGCTTGCAGGAGAGTTGCCGGTTATGACAAAATAAAATGCCTAAACATTCGCAAACTAATGCTACAACATCTCTGTAGTAACGTTATGCTACTTTTTTTTTTACGGTAAAACCCACTGACCATACACGTCTAGACGTCTCGTCTAAGTTTAGACCCAAATTAGCCCGTCTATATTGGCCTATATTTCAACAAAAGGAAATGTATAAACCTAATCATATATACAAGTGCACTTTAACATACGCACATTTGCCAGCGACATATGTACATGAAATTCATAGACATTTAGCATAATACATTTATAAATCATATCCTCATACTCACATATACAATTTGTATTAATTTTCACGCCGATATATCCAAAGAAATTACAGCATATTTACATTTTTAACAGTTCATGTCTGATGTAAGTAATTTTTTAAACTTTGCTTTCAAACTATTTTTTTTAATTCAGCAAGTGACTGACATCTTTTCAGGTCAGTTCCAAAATCATTCCACAAATTAACACTTTTTACAGAAACACACCTTTGCTTAATATTTGTTCTTGTTTAATTTTTTTTGTAGACACTTGTACCCCTTATGTTATAAGGACTCTCTCTAATTTCAAACAGCTTCTGAGTACCGTGGCAGAGTAGATTGTTGTGTACTTTATACATTATTTGTGCCATTTTAAATTCAACTAAGTTGTAGAATGAGTTGGCTCTGTATATTTTGATAGTTTTATCATTCTTATGGCTTCTTTTTTTTTGGATCGGTATTTGTTTTATATGCGTTTCCCCAGATTTCCACACAATAGGTCAGATATGGTAATAATGATGAACAATATACTGTGTATAATGATTTCTTATTCAGGACATCCTTAGTTTTGGAGAGTATCCCTATAATTTTTGACATTTTCCTTTTGACATTATCTATGTGTGACTTCCAACGTAATTTTTCATCAATAACATACACTCTTTCTATTTCAATTGAATTTACCATCATTTTTTACCTGTTGTGTGGTTTGTCTAGTACCAAAAACTATAAACTTGGTTTTGTTTAAGTTTAACGATTATTTAAGTCAAACCAGTTTCTTAATGTGTTCAATTTATTCTCCACGGTAGTCAGAAGCTGCTTCAGGTTCTCTCCTGTACAGTAGAGAGTTGTGTCATTGGCGAATAAGACACTTTTGAATATTTTTGAGACACAACAGATATTATTTATATACAATATAAATAATTTGGAGCCTAGCAGAGACCCTTGGGGGACTCCATGAGTAATCTTCAAGTGTTTGGATTTTATATTGTTAAACTGTAAATACTGATATCTATTATCCAAATAACTTTTCATCCATTTCTATACCAAATCTCTTATGCCATATCTTTCAAATGTATTCATTAGTATAGAACGATCTATAGTATCAAATGTTTTTTTTTTAATCTATAAAAATTCCAACAGTAATTTTTTTATTATCTATGTTAGTAGATGTTGTTTCTACGAGTTCCATGACTGCCATTGAGTTGGGCCTTTTTTCTCTAAACCCATATTGATTTTCACTTAAAAGCTTGTATTTTTCAATAAAATTGTCCAGTCTATATGAAAATAATTTTTCGAGAATTTTTGAGAACTGTGGCAGCAGTGATATTGGTCTATAATTTGTGAATATATGTCTTTCTCCATTTTTATGAATAGGATTTACTTATACTGGCTTTACGACAAATTACATATATATGTGAAAGGTTGCACAACATATTCTATAATACTTTTTACTAATGTCATATCAATATTGAAGCAGTCAGTGGACTTTTTATTTTTTAATATTTTAACAACATGTAATACTTCTGTATCATTAACAGCATTAAGCCACATAGTGGATCGAATTTTTTTAATATGCTTATCTATTTTATGTTTGTTTCTTGGCTCAGGGATTTATTTTGCCAAATTACTGCCAACATTAACAAAATACTCATGCTCATTATCTATGTCTGAAATTTTTTCAATAACAATATTTTTTTTATCTTTTATCAAATATTCTGGATAATCAATATTTTTTTTTTAGATATTTTTAATTACATGATTTAGTATTTTCCATATTTCTTGTGTGTTGCTTTTATTTTGCTCTAGTAATGTATGGTAATAATCTTTCTTACTTGTTCGTATAATATTCAATCGTTTATTTTTGTAGGTCTTGTACTTTATTTTAGCTTCCATAGTTCACAATTTAATAAATCTTTTGTATAAAATGTTTTTCTTTTTACATTAATTCTCTATCCCCTTCGTCATCCATGCCTTATTTAAACCATTATACTTTCTTATGACTTTTATTAATGGACAATGTTTACTGTATAGAGAAATAATGGTAGACTGAAATGCACTGCATGCGATATTAGTATCATCATTTGAATAGACCTCAGACCAATTATGTTTTTCTAAATCCAGCTTAAAGGCAGCCATGGAGCGTTGTGTTCTTAGTCTTGTTTTTGATGTGTAAGTTATTGTTGTTTTTTGTTGTTGTTGTTTTTTTTTAAATCAAAATAGTCTTGGAAGAATGCAAAGTCTGGAAGATGATCACTTATATAATTAATAAGAAGCCCACTTTCTATTTTATGGTCAATTTTATTTATGTAGTTATCTATCAGTGTAGTTGTATCAATTGTTATTCTGCTAGGTTTCATAATTACAGGGAATAGATTATTACTCTACATTGTATTTATAAAATCTGTTGTTTTCTGATGCCCATTCAGATTTAACAAATCAATGTTAAAATCACCACATTATTTGCGTTTTTTTAAAAAATATATAATTTGCGTATCTGCGAATGCCCGTTAGTTTTTCATTAAATATGTCAAGACATGATCCTGGTGTCCTATACATACAACTTATAATGACATTATGTGCGTTTTTAATATGTACTTTAATGGTTAAACATTCCATTATGTTGTCAATGGTGGTAGTCAAATATTAAATTATACTGCTTCTTTTTTCTCCTCTTTTTTTCCTCTTTTCTGAGAGAGCTCAGTATTGTTCATTCGGTAATCTTACTGATTCGACATGTCATCATCATTTTCTTTTTTTGTATGTGCGTGAGTATGTGCATGTGCATGTGCGTGTGTGTGTAAATGTGCGTGCGTGTGAGTGTGTGCTCATTAATTCACCTAAAACCTATTAAAATCCCATACCGTTCACCTAAACCAAATACTTCAGAATCCAGCTAGAGTCGTGAAGTTGTCAGGAGCCCCGAGGAAGGATCAAAGAAAAGAAAGAAAAGTGAAATCCAGCACCAACCAGACATCACCTACAAGCCATCGGGTTACCAACCAGAATCTTTCACCAACCCCAACAAATTAGGGAGACCTCAAGAGACCAAAGGAGAGACTGAGAAAAGGAAGAAAGGATAGATGAAGCAGAGTGAGATCCACAGACATCAGCCTCCACTGATTCAACGACCAGAGGAAGAAGCAGATTGTGTTTGAATTTCGGTAGATGCTGGTGTGGTGGATCTGGGATGCATGAAAACCTCCACCAAATAGGGGAGCCGTCGACCCCGGCCAGGACAGAGCAAGCACAACCCCCAGGGCCCCCCAGGCTGCGGCAGCGCCAAGGCACAACCCCAGGAACCCGCAGGGGCCACCGGCCGGCAAACAAAACCAGGAACCAGGAGCGCCCCCCCACCCCAACATAGCCCGTGCCCCAAGCCCAACGCAGCAGAACAGGGCACAACAGGCCCACCAGGCACCCCACCGACCCACAGCCCCCGCTCCCCCCACGACCCTCACCCACACCCGCCACCACCCAGCCCCCGCCGCCCCCAGGCCCCCAAATCCTCAGACACCAATGTCAGTTTTGACGAATGCATGTCACAGACATGCATTTTACACATTTGAGAACTATTTTAGTATGTGGAAAAGTTTATAATATGAGACCCTTACGTCTTTTTCATTTTCATATTCGCAGCCGTTAGAATTTGCTTTAGCGCATTGCCTCCCCCGAGAGTGAGTATCCTGTTTTGTCTTGTACGCTTTCATGTGTTCGCCCTTCTCCCTGAACACCCATGGCAATTCCCCATCTGTGCACCTTTCATCAGATTGGTTACAGTACTTTGTAAGTGTACAGTTCAACACTTGTGTGAAACGCTCGGCAAATTCACGTGCACTGTGCATCCAGAGCAGACAGGGTATGTTCAGTCATGTTTTTCATTTATCTGCAGGCAGATTTACATTTGCTATCTGCAAAACAAATCCCACTTGTGATCAGGCCCTGATCCTTGGGGGTTCAACATGTTGAGTTCCCAGTGTAGGTACAACCAGATGATCCAGACGAGACGTTTTATTTAATCTTATGACAGTGCTTCCACAATGCCGCCCTCTCCCCCCTCTTTTAGAGCACACATCCATCAAAGTCAGACAGGCAGCCTCTCTAGTGGCAGTCAATGCTTCTGGATAATAAGTTGCTGGTCCTCCTTAAAGATGTCACTGGCACTGATGTCGGAATAAAACCATACAGTAGAGTTGCTGCTCCCACTGAGGGTAGCTGCCATTTAAACAGCTGAAACCCTCAAATGGAATCTCACACACATTAGATGGCAGGAAGGATCAAAGACAATGATAAAAGACTGTGCTGGAGTTGTATTTTTTTCAATTCCCTAAGCACTTCTTGGGAAATATGCAGCCTTACTGCTTGATTATTGTTCCGGGGCTCCAGTTACAAGCTTGTAAGATGTGCATTGAGTTGCATCAGCTTGAAAGTTAAACAATTTGCTGTAAACATGAAATTAGAAGATTAAATATTCATATATGCATGTTGGAAGAAGATACTAATGAAATCCACTAACTGTGAGTAGAAAGAGAGTTTAGTTCAGTCAGTGTGACATCCCAATCAAAGTACCAAAGAAACACCGCTTGCTGTCAGCCTGCTACACTGGACAATTATGCACTGCTGTCTAACTCTGAACCTCAATATTGGATTAATTTCAACTATGCATAATGGATAGTGGATGGATGTTGATTAAACATCCATCCATCATGAAATAGTGCATTCTTAGAAGAAAAAGCGTGTTGTTAAAACCATTTTAGGTTCCCCGGCTTGTCCTCATGGGAGAACCTTTTTTGGTTCATGTTAGAACCGTTTAGGAAGGTTCTACATGGAACCCTTCCAGAGGGTTCTACCGAGAACATTACGGGTTAGACCCAGAAATAGCTGTGAAAGGTTCCAACCAGAACCCCGTATGAGAGGTTCTACAAATAATCCTTTAACGGTGTAGTGGTTTCACTAACCCTTACCCAGGGTTCAATCTATAACCTTTTCAGACCCTTCGTTTAATTTAGAATCAAGACGGAGAGTTCCACCCAGAACCCCTTTTGTATATCAAGGGTTACATTTAGAACCAACACACAGAGTTCCACTCAAGTACCCTTTTTTCGATTTCAAGGGTTTTATTTGGAACCCGTACACAGAAGGGCTCTACACTTACTTTTGCACTGGTGGTGCAACCAACTGAAAAAGTTGGTCGCACCACACAGATTTTGGTCGCACCCTTTTTGGGGGAGATACAGCATGACCGTATTTGCTGATGTTTAGTTGTCTCAATTTGCATAGCATAATTTCAGATGACGTAAAGATTGACGACTCAACATATAGCTGCAAAATATTTTACTGTAACAAGATTTGTCTGCACTAAAACAGAACAATTATTTTATACTATGCACACCCTGTACATCAAAATAAATTGAAAAAACAGGCTTTGCTTTTGTGAACATTAGTTTGTTCAATGCAGAGAGGCCTGCTCTTATTGTGAGGCCTCCAAACACTCTTCCCCTTGGGAAAACCAAAGCCTGCCTATTATATTATCACACTACTTTGGATTCAGGATATCAGCAGTATGTGAGCTTATTGCAGGGAGTTATATGGAAACTCGGGTAACAGGTGAAAATAAAACCAAACTGATATACTATGACTCTGACTGAGTATTTCTTGTGTAATGATTTATTTAGTGTTATTTAATAATTAATTTAATGTAATTTTGTTTAAAGGGGAGTATTGTAAAGGTGCTCCTATTTTTGACAGGGATGTGATTTTTCCGCTAATTTGCGGAATTCCGCTTTTTTTATCTTCAAAAATAAAAATTTAAAATTTCCGATTTCGTCTCTACAGCATTCCATTTTAGTGTTTCCGTAACTGAAATGAAACGGATCTTGCGATTGGCTGAAGTGAAACGGATCTTGCGATTGGCTGAAGTCTCCGTGTTGACCAATAAACGTGCTTGTTATAAAGGCATAGGAGTAAGCCATTGTTCATTTCTCACACGTTTTTGCCGGGTGTTTAAAGAAAGATGTCAGTGATCGAACGCAAAGATGCTCCGCGAGTTAAGGAAATTGACAAGATCGTAAAAAACAAGTTTCGATGGGACTGGTTAGAGAAGGATATATCTACAAATGTTGGAAAGAAGACTGTGACGAATTTGTTCAGTGACTTTATTCGGAAGATCGATCGTGCCGGGAAAGCGCTTTGCATTTGGTGCCATGATACCATTGACTATGGTGGGAGAGGTTTCAAAGCTCTTGAAAGTCACGCAAAGAGCAAAAAACACGTGAAAGAACTCCAGTCAAGAACAACAAATTATTCCATCGCTGGAAGTTTCGGTGCCCAAACGAAAACTCCAAAACTTTACGGCCTCCATCCCTTATTGACATCACAATCGGAAGCGGTAATAGAGAGACGTGATCCACTCCAACAACCTGTACCAGTTGCTGATAGAGTCGTGAATTTTGAGGTAGGTGGTAAACTTTTCAAATAAATTTGACAGTTTTCCCTTTTTTTTCGAAAATATTATAATGTAATAATGATCATGTTTGCACTTTTCAGGTTTCAATATGTTGATATGCGGCCCCCAGACCCCCGGCTAAATTTTCAGATAATTTCACTTTGGTCAAATCACATCCCTGTTTCGATGGTAAATGTTATAAGAATTAAACAGCAGGTAACAGTTTATCCTTTATTTTGATTCATTGACATACCAACAACTAGAATGGAAGATAGTAGCCTAGAAGTGACTAGTTGGACCATTGATTGTAATTAAGTAAAAAACAAACAAACAAAGTGATTTCACACCCATCATTTTAATGTATTCCATCTTTTATTGATAGAAAGCCTACATTGTTTTGATATTTGCAGTTAGAAACGGTAAATGCATTGATTGACTTCTTTCTATCTGAGTTTGAAATGTCTGATAGTATTTGAATGCAACTGCAGTTCAGCTCGCTAAACGCTGAATGTTTACGCTCCCGTTAAGGGCTAGTTGCTAACGTTGGAGACTTGTGCCGTTGTCAGTACCAGTTCTGATCGGCCTGCCAGATCGTTTCAGGGGCCTTCGCGCTTATCGATGACGTCAGTACAGCAGGCCAGCATTACAGCAGCGCTACTTAAGCAAAATTTGTGAATCAGATGTGTTCACTTTGGTTTGGTTTCCTTTTTTAGCTGTTCACAAATCATATCTCACAAAAACAGTCGTAATGATTATAGGAACACACTAGCAATCTAAACCATCTCAGTAAATAATTTGAGTAAATAATATTTGTTTTACTTTTTGCATTTTACCTCCCTTCTTTTATATTTATTTGATCTCATTTATTATTTTTCAATCTATTTCATTATTTATTCAATCTTAAGGTATCCTGCTTTTATATTTAGGTTTATTTACGTTTTTGCAATTTAAATTACATCTTTAATATTTTCTTGCCAATGTTTCCTCAGAGGTGACCCTGCGCTACGAGTTGAAATAATGCAATTATTGTCTGAGATGTGGCGTTTTCTCACCAATGTGTTCTGTACTCAGCCTCAGGTTATTAGGTAACTACGATATTATTTGTAACCTGCATGTGTGTGCCTCATGGACTATTTATATAAATATTAATCAAAGGTAATGCCTACTATCATAAAGACAAACATTTATTATAACCTCATACTTATGAACCTCATAAATTAATTTTATCAACTACAGTGGCACATTTTACTTTTTTCTTTAAAGATGTTAAATGCATTAACACAGCAATGAATGACTAATGAAAAAGAAGTGCACAACTTTTCTTTATATGTTCAGAATTAAGTTAATACATATACACATGCAAAAGAGGTAGTATAAATGTCACAGGATCTAAGTATCTGTCTGCTCCTCTTGACAGGTAGGGTTCGGGCCCTGTTCAAGATTTGTGTAGTATAAAAAAAGTAAAACACTAATCAAGTCAAGTCAAGTTTATTTCTATAGCCCTTAGAGTCTCAAAGGGCTTCAAATGCCCACAGTGGACAAATACTGTATAACATCCCACCACAAGAGGGCAAAGAAAAACTCAAAACCCATACCAGGGGGAAAATGAGAAACCTTGAGAAGGGAACACAAATGTGGTAATCCCCCTTCCTGGATGATCAGGCTGCAATGGATGCGTAATGGGCAACAATTTACATAGTTTGTAATACTAAAGAATATTAACTAGAATAGTGCAAAAATACTGCAACCCTTGTGAAGAATAAGCGGTTAAAATTGATGGATGGATAGTGCAAAAGTACATTTAAGAAGTTGAAGCACTGCAAGAAGACGTCATCAGGAAGGGGGTCCTCATCCAAACCCAGCCCAGAAGGTCGGGGCAGCTATCTCCATGGCAGCAACTCCAAGGTGTGATGGTCCCCCCGGATCTCGTCCCGGTCAACCAGCGCAGAATGACTTTAAGATGGTGCCATTTACGGAGTTCCGTCGGAGATCGAGTAGTCTCCGCGGATAGCGCTACACATCGCCAAATGGGTGGGGTCCAAACGGGGTAAACGAAATGAACTACAAGAGACAGGAGGTCACACTGCAGTCTGGCGTTTCATTTGATCTCTTTTTAACCACTTTCTCGTTCCATCTTCACATTCAAACAGATACAGCGACAACTCTCTTCTGCCGCCGCCCCACCCACAATTTTTCTGGACACCTCAGTGGCAGTTTTAGTGTAGAGAGGTTTAGCTACAACCCACTTGGTGAAAAGGTCTGTGGCTGTCAAAATTAACCTGCAACACAAAATGTAGATAGTTCAAATCATCTGTTACACCCATAACAGTCATGTTCTATGTTGTTTTCACCCAAATACTTTGCATTTACCAATTTCAAATGGACTCACTCACTCACGCTATCTTTTGCCCTTTGTGGTGGTAGGAAGGGGACCAATCAGATCTATCCCAAGAACACATTCCATGCTTCTTTCACTTCAATTGGATGAAGGACAGGTGCAACCATTTTTATTTTTTCATGCCCCTGACAGCGAGGACACTCATCAACCTTAAAAACATAGTATAAATTAATTTCTGCTAGTTTCCTCACAAGTATAGTGTATATTTATGATGGAAGTCGACCGTCGCGTGAGGACGGGTCAAGCTGGCTGCCTTGAGCCGAGACGCCTACCACACGGTGTGTGGGTCAATTTCAAAATACTGTACAACACGTGTATAACAAGGCAATTGCATCGACGACAATGTATTACTTGGAAGGCTTTTATTTTGAAATAGGACTCCGCAGCGCGTTTCGCGGACTATGTACAACTAAAACAGTGGCCCTTGATGCATATGGATCACGGCTCTTTGAGCCGTTGCGCCGCTAATTAAAACATCGCGCCGAGCAACTGGATTAATTTTGTACCAGCACAGGCTGTAGAGTTGGCCGCATTTGTGGGTGAATTGGTCACAGTGTCGAGCCCTGCCATACAGGAATCTTCTGAATAAGGGTTTCACCAATAAGCTTGTCTTCTAATGGTTGCAATATATCAAGAACCACATTATATTTTACAAATCAGACAAAATAATGATTAACGTGAATTGTGTCCGTCCATTAATGTTGACAGTGAGAGAAAAGTCAAACCATTTTAATTGATGATTTTATATATATATATTTTTTATTATTATTCACAATTATTTAAGTAATGATGGATAAAGAGGGCAGACTTGCTGATCCTAAACCAATGGAACAGGACAGTTCATGTGTTGTAGGACCCAGGTGAAACAGGACAGAAGTGAACATAGACCAGAGGAATCAGCAACATGACAGCTACACACAAACCAGGCTGTCCTTATAGGGTGGACTAATATCATTTCCAGCAATGGTGACATATAAAAGGAGGACAAAAAAAGTTAGTAGCGTCAATACAAGGAATACATAATACACTTGATCTACTCATCTACTAGCACTCAAGTAATGCGTGGTCCAAGAGCAGTCAGAGTATTGGCACATAGTATAGGTAACAGTGGAACAGACTGAATAAGGATGTCTTCTAACCCCATACAACAAGAGTCGCCCCTGGCACGCAATCAAGTGACAGCCAGGCAGCCCCACAAAGTTATCACAATTTGAATAAAGTTTAAATATTCTTCATTAAAAATAGATTCCTATGTTGTGACATAACAAAAATGTTACTTTTTGTAACCATAATATTAATAAGAGAAGTCTGTAGGCCAACATAAATTTGAATGGTCCAAACTATGTGTTAAATAGCTTCCATCACTATTTATCAAATCACAGTACTGGGTAGCAGCTGTAATCGTGCCATTTTAACTAAA
This sequence comes from Vanacampus margaritifer, assembly GCF_051991255.1. Classification (NCBI taxonomy): domain Eukaryota; kingdom Metazoa; phylum Chordata; class Actinopteri; order Syngnathiformes; family Syngnathidae; genus Vanacampus; species Vanacampus margaritifer. Next base: position 8,164,501 of record NC_135436.1, on the reverse strand, counting down.
CTAGATGAAGTGAACTCACATTTATCACCACAAAAATAAAAGATCCCATGTTCCAACTAATTTACCCACCACGACCAACAAAGTTGTACAGCCTCTTTAATGGTATTGGGTCAACGCTACGATCCTTGATACCCAAAACAAATCTTTCAATGAAAATGAGAGTTTTTGAATGTTCTTTTGGGTACTTGACTCCAAATACAAAGTATAGTGACATTAATGCACTCATGGAATAGGATATATCCATTCTGTAGTCCTCTGTCAACACTTGTACAGCATCCAGGAAAAGGACAATTCTGCGCACCTGTAAAGGGTTTCCCTCCTCAAAATGGTACAGCTGAAGTATTTACCTTCCCTACAGTTTACAGAAAGGATGAGTAATCTGAAAATGTACCTTAAGCATTTATGTATACAGCGGATATGAGCTTGAATACTCCTTTCATCCTCTCCACAGTCTCCCTCTTTCAGAGCCAACAATACATTCGACAAAATATATGTGGATGAAATATAGCACCATATTACGCTACATATAGTTGGCCTGTTTATGTGGAGAAACTGACTTGGCTGACCAAGAGAATGGCTCTTCCGTCCAGATCCTGCCACAGCAAATTTTGCACGCATTTTCTGCATCATTGCATCAGCAGTAGAAGGTCACCTTTCCTTTTTGAATTTGTTTTTTTAGAGACTTCCGTAAAGCATCCTACAGGCTACAACACTTAATTTTAAAACAATTTTATGAAAACATTGAATATACACTTGTGTAAAATATAACTTACGAATTCACATTTAAGCCAGCAAAATTAAGCAGATCCTAAGCACTTGCACAAGAAAATGATGGGCTCATAGCTTGTGTGGTGGGGCCACTTTTGCTTGAGACACTCTGATATGATTTTGAAGCAGCCTTCAAGCGCTGTGGTCCATTTCCACCTGTGCTGTAATAGCACACTGAAGTGTCATCCCTAAATAACATTTTTTAACAGTATTTTTTTTTTTTTACAATTATTCATTGATCTTTATTAGTTGAGTGTTTTTAGGTACTACCATCTTTAATACACTTCTCCTTCTCATCTGCTGCTTTAACCGTCACCTCATGTCTTTTTAAGGTGTCCAGCCTGTTGGTTGATGGCTGTCTCACTAGGGAGACAGAAATTGCCTGTGGTGTTGGGGATGTTGACATTTTACTGTTTCAATTTATATTTTAACTGTTTTGAATTTAGTTATAGATGTGTAGATATAGATATTACTATGTTAACTCAATCACCAGATGAATAAGAATGTGAAAATGGTTTCTTTGTTCTTTGTCCTCTCTTGCCGTGAGAAAGGAATGTGTTAAAAAGTTTCTGTTGATTTGTTTAAATGTATGTTTAAAAGTACTGTCAGAGTTTCTGGTCATCGGTCATTGGGTCATAAGGTCTAAGGACAAAGCCTGTCCACATCAATTCTCCAAAGTCTGGATGTAACTAAGATATGGGCTGTCAGAACTTGTATCTGCTTTTTATCACCACTCTCTTCTAAGGATTCAGGAAAGGGCAGGGAAAGGTCCCAATGTAAGACTTTTTGTATAAAGATGCTGAAGATTCACTATCCAACACACACTTGGAGCTTTACACCAATTTTTGAGTGAGCTTGATTTTGTGTCTTTAGGAGCTCCTGAAATAAAAACCTTGCAAGGAAACTTCTTCATCGATCTCAATTCTGATTTATTTGAACACGCAAAAGATTACAAAAATAAAGTAATCTATCAGGGAACAATGCTTTTGGCATAAATAACAATGCATGCCTTCATTATTATGTCTGATGTACATTGCTTTAGCCACTGCTCTGTGTTTTGAGAACATCTGTAAAGAGGAATAACAAATAAATGTTACTTTCAACCACATACACGTTGGCTTGCTGTTATGCTCCTATTGGAAACGGATTCAAGTACCCTCGCCTCGTCGACTCGTCCTGTCCGGTATTCTGACCCTCGGGACTACTGTCACAAATTTCCATGTTGTTACACCATGTATTATTGCATTTTAACTGCCTGTTATGTTAATTTCTCTGCTCTGTTTGTCCTGGACTTTCCTCCTCGCGAGGTCACTTTTTAAAGTAGTGGCTGATTTTGCATGCCAAATCAGCAATGCTGAAAACTTAAACGTTTATTAAGTATTAGTTTAAGTAGTAGTTTTATTTTGTGTGCACCGAGTTCCAAAACCTGTAACTGTTGTTGTGAAACTAAGCGCTCCGCTTGACCTAACTGTGTGAATGAATTATAAATTTCCAACTTCCGAGACCACCTAGCTGTGGCTGCTGCCCTGCCAGACATGCCAGATCATAAATGCTACTGTTCAGTAGAATACATGGTGGGTTGATGACTGAAGTGCAGTTCACATTGCACTAAAAAGGCCTGCAGTCATCAGAATCACCTGAGAATTTTCCCAGAGCAGCTAAACGAATCATCACAGAATTTTTAGGTACATAGCGTACAGAACTGGTGGAAGCAGTGATTGTTGATAGAGAGGTTGAAATTCCAACTGAGGTCAACACTTTTTGAAGTTGTTCTGACAAGAGTCCAATTTTCTGTGTGGCTGTGAAGCTCACTGATCCGTTGGTTGATCGCCCACAGCTGGTCGTCATGATGTTACATACGACTTCCTTGATGCCGAAATGTGGACTTGAGTTTTTCCGAATCGGCTGGGTCCATTCTGGTCATTTCGTACTGACAAGGATGCACAAAGGACCCAAATGCTCGATTCTCAGGTAAAAAAAAAAAAAAAGACAGATTTATTGAGTAAAAAAGGGATCTGAAAGTATATATAAAAAAAAAAGCCTCACAGCAAAGCTGGGCAAAAAAAGCAGTGGTGGCCTCACAGAACCAACTGTCTTGGAGGCTGCACCCAGCCCATGGGAGATTCATCTCAGTAATGCTTTCCTACCTCCACTGGCAGATGCTGTTAACAAGTCATGTGTCTGTGTCAATGAGGCTCGCCTCGAAGACATACGCCGCCATGCCGTCCATGCCCAAGATTGCACCCACAAGATGATGAATGACTGACATCGCAATCCAGTCATCATCATATGGGGAAGCGCAAGGTGGGCAATCTGCAGTAAAGAGGTCACAAAAACAAGGCGGAGGATGCTACATTTGCGGCAGTATGGATAACTGGTCAAAGACATGCCCCCAGAGGCACTGGGACATGCAGCAGTGTGGACGAGGTGGACGAGGGTTCTAAGAGCGTGGTCAACCCCAGCAGAGTCAGCATTCCGAACAGCAGTTCCAGTCCGACTGAGGGCACGAGGGAGAGGGCGAGGTGCGGTCAACGGAGACAGAACCCCGGGCTCCAGCAGTTGAAAACGGAAGTGGCACACACACACATATTATGGAGACAATCCGAAGACTTGAACAACAAAGTATGCCACCTACAGAGACATATATCTTAATTTTAATGTAGAAGCCTTAAAAAAAATTCCATCAATGATTTTAAATATTTGGGGAAAATTTATTACATTCCTTGTGGACTCAGGCGCTACACATTCTGTTGTAAGAGTATGACCTGTCAAATGCCCGGCCGATTTGTATACTCAGTTGGTGCTGCGGGTATTACATTGAAGGAGAGGTTTCCAAAACCACTAAGGGTAATTGACCAAGGGGACAATCCAATTCATACCTCTTTAAAACACAGTTTGTTGCTGTCTATGGTCTGTCCAGTTAATTTGTTGGGGAGAGATTTAATGCTCACTATGGGCCTCAATTTAATCTCAATGCCGCATTGCCTGAAGGTTACTAGGTCTACATGCTCCCTATTTCCTTTCCAAATTATGTAATGAGCTCGTTGTACTGTATGTTTATCAATAGCTCATTCCACAATCCACTGCATCTAAATTGTTGGAACAAGCGCAAACAGTGGTATCGCCACAGTCTGATTTTATGCCGATTCATTCCCTTTACTGTCCTGCCCATGTGGCTCGGGGCCCCGATTGTGATTATGATCGGGAGTTTTTCTCTGCTGTTGATGATCGTCTTACATTGTGTACTTACTATTGGAATTCTGTGCGCAGTGCTATCTCTGTCTCATACACACCCACACAACTCCAATTTTATGAAGTTCCAAGCGCCAGGCCACACATTTCGCTCTTAAAGGAATACACTGATAAGTGGAGGGACCTGGGTTAAACAATGTGAAGCCATTACAGATTGGACACACACACACACCTTGGGTTATGCACATGATGTTTTTAAAATGTCACACAGCATGCACACACCTGCTCTCAGGTCTCTCTATCTAACAGAGGGCGCTGACAGCTAAAACATCACCACTTCTTTTTTTTGCATTCACACGTGCTATACAGAATTGTCCCAACTTCCTCCTCTGGCTAAAGTACCGGCTACTCTTTGGGCTTCTCATAAATACGATGTTGGATTGATTAAAGGGACTGTACCCATTCAAATTAAGCCTAAATTTGATTTTGGGCCAAATTTGCCCCAGTATCCACTTAACTCTTTGACTGCCAAAAACGTTAAATAACGTTTAGTAAAATCCTACGGAGGACTGCCAAAGACGTTAAAAGACCTTCACTATGTTTTTTTTGTTTGTTTTTTGGGAACGGGTGGAGGAAAGCCTTGGCCAGCTGTGCTGAAAGTATCAAGCAGATCTAGTTAGTATAATGACTATTTTTGGGCACTAGATTGCAGCGACGACTCTCTTTGGACAAGATTGGGTAGGCGTTAGTAGAAGACGTGAGGCGGAGCGAGAGTGTTGAGGGGAGAATGGCTGAGGAAGCGAAAATGGCGACCGGTTGCAAGCAGGGGGGAGGGGGGTTGGGCGCCAGTCAGCCAAACCCTGACTCGGGCAAACTGGTTGATCTTGCCAACTCACCATTGTAGAACAGCACAACTTCTCTTTTTCAGCCGTTGCAATAAGAAAGTGCTCCTGAGTCGCACTGCTTGATATACGAAAATGTGAACGCTAGTATTGGTGGCGGCATTGGACCAAACCATTTCTTCTTGGAAGAAGGGGGGTTTCAGAATGGGAATAAATTCTAAAAACACTTTTTAAACACACTATTGATGAATTATAATGAACATTTATAATAACATTTTGACTTTTTGTATTGCGGCGTCTAGTTAAGACGCCACGGCAGGCTAAGACGTGGTCTGTTGAACACTGATGACGGCAGCTGCCACCACTTGCCATAATGTGAAACCACGTAGATATTTCTCTTTCATTATATTTACATGTGTAATTTAGTTTTTTTATTTTATTATTTTTATTGTGTATTCTCCATGGTGTTTATACAGTCTGGACACAGTTGAAAATACAAATGGCCTTACACATTTAATAAATTATGAGAATTATACAATATTTTTGAGTTATCCTTTTATTATTACTATAAATCATGTAAAGGATATAAGTTGTAGTTATAGTTATCATATTGGTGAATAATTTGTCAAAAATACACGTGTGACCAACTAATGGTATAGATTTTTTTTTTAATGTAAAAAAAATTACCAAATCATGATATATCCGGTATCTGACCAAGCTAGCGATATACAAGGCCAGTGCTGGTTCTGGCAGGGCCACCACAATTTGGCTGTCGAAAAGGCTCAACGTAGAACGCGTTGACTCGAAGCAGCAGCCAAATGAAAGCGACTAAGCTCACCATTCAGAGAACGATCTCCTGGCCCATGCTGCAAACTTCTAAAGTGAGCTAGACCACCTGCGGGAGGTGTTCAGCGCTTTCCGGCAAGCTGGGCTTCGTCTCCACCCTAGGAAATGCCATCCGACGAGACAGCATTCTTGGGGCATGTCATCAACGCAGAAGGGATGGCCACCAAACCAGCCAAGACAGCAGCTGTGAAAGACTGGCTGGTGCCGGACAACACCAGCGAGCTGCGCAGCTTCTTGGGCATCCTACGACCGCAGATTCATCCGGGACTTTGCCACTATTGCCAGTCCCCTGCAGACAGCAAAAGGGGAAAATATTCCAGGGGAACGAGGACTGTGAACGCACCTTTGTTCAGCTCAAGACGGCATTAACCGGGCCCCAGTGTTGGCCTACCCTGACCTCCAGCGGCCATTTATCGTGGACAGACGCCAGCAATGTGCATGGTCTGGAAGGAATGGGAAGGTGCTGCAGCAGGCCCATGCGTGATCTGGTGGATGACTTATTTCGGGCACATACCGAGCAAGCCTCGATGTACTCTCGGACCTCCGGTTCAATGGAAGGCCACCAGAATCACCGGGAGATGGCGTACATTGTCCGTCGGACTCTCGAATGACAGGAAAGGAGTGAGGTGTGGGCCCAATGGATCACCTGTGGGCGTAGCTGCACTGGGACAAATACACTATTAAGCGGGCATCCGTTAGGTGGAGGTGCCTCACCGTTGGCTTGTTTAACGTCCTTCTCGATTTACCAATGACACGGCTCCAACCACACAGTTCGGCGGAAGGATGGTCTCTGGTTCCTTAGCAACAGGCTCGGGGTTGTAGAGACGTGACAGGGCGTCGGGCTTGACGTCACAAGACCTCGGCCTGTAAGTGAGAGAAAAGGAAAAACGGTTAAAGAACAGCGCCCACCTGGCCTGGCGTGGGTTGAGTCTCTTGGCTTAACATATATATTCCAGGTTCTTGTGATCGGTCCAGACCACAAACGGATGCGTTACCCCCTCAAGCCAGTGCCCCCATTCTTCCAAGGCAATTTTGACAGCCAGACGCTCTCTGTCCCCTACATCATAGTTACGCTCTGCCTTGGATAGTCGTCGTGACAAGAAGGCACAGGGATGCATCTTTCCATCCTTCTCTGCACGCTGAGACAGGACCGACTCCGATCCCCTCATTGGAAGCGTCCACTTCCACAACAAATTGCCGCTGTGGATCTGGCATTGTGAGGAGTGGTGCTGTGACAAAGCGTTGTTTGAGAGCTTGGAATGCGGCTTCCGCCTCTGGGGACCAGCTGAACCTCACCAGAGGAGAGGTGGGGGCATGCAGAGGGGCAGCTATTGCGCTGAACCCTCTGATGTAGCGCCTGTAAAAGTTATCAAACCCAAGGAATTGCTGAACCTTCTTGCGGCTAACAGGTGTGGGCCACTCCCTCACGGAGCTACTTTTAGCCGGATCCATCTGTACCTTCCCAGGGGCTATGGCAAAGCCCAGGAAGGAGATGGTTTTGGCATGAAAAACACTTTTCTCTGCCTTGACATAAAGTTTGTTCTTAAGCAGTCTTTGAAGAAGCTTGGAAACATGGATTTGATGCGTGGCTAGGTCTGACGAGTATACAAGTATGTCGTCTAAATAAACATACACAAACTGGTCCAGAAAGTCTCTCAAAACATAATTAATCATGGCCTGGAAAACAGCAGGAGCATTAGTGAGACCGAAGGGCATGACTAGGTACTTGTAATGGCCACTAGGTGTATTAAACCCTGTTTTCCATTCATACCCCTCCCTAATCCTAATGAGATGGTATGCATTGCGTAGGTCTAATTTGGTAAAGATCTTAGCTTGTTTAAGATTTTCAAACATGGACGACATGAGAGGGAGGGGGTAACGGTTTTTGATTGTAATGACATTAAGGAGGCTATAGTCTATACAAGGCTGTAAGGAACCATCCTTTTTCCCCACAAAAAAGAAACCCGCTCCTGCTGGTAATGACGAAGGACGACTCAGTCCAGCCTTCAGGGAAGTTTCAATGTATTCCTTCAGGACCGCCTTCTCTGGTCCTGAAACAGAATATAGGCGGCCCTTGGGAATGGTGGAACCTGGAATCAGCTCTATGGCACAGTCATAGGTATGATGCGGTGGGAGCGACATGGCTTTGGCCTTGTTGAATATGATAGCAAGGAGGCACGATGCTCAGATCTGGGTATTCAGAGTCTGTGAGGGAATTAACAGAAATATGATTAACAGTTGTAATGTCCGCTTTCTGAATTGGTGAACCAACCCCATGGCTCACACAATCCTTTCCCAATCCCAGAACTTCACCAGCCAACCAGTTCACATGGGGGTTGTGTTCACGCAACCATGGGTGTCCAAGGACCAGAGTCTGTGAAGGAGACTGAAACACATGAAAAAATAGGTGCTCCTTATGTTTGCCAACATGGAGTTCTGTGATGTGTGTAATGGGGAATAACTCACTACCATTAAGTGCCCTAGCCTTAATTGGCTTAATTAGTGGCTCAGTCTTGGCACTAAAATGTCTTACAAGCCCCCTGTCTATCAGGCTTTCATCTGCCCCAGAGTCTATCAGGGCATGGAGGTCTGTGGAAGTGGTGCGGTGAATGATTTTTACTGGTGTGAGTTTTCGTGGGGAATTAACTCTGGAGTCATCTTTCCTCCTGCGAGAGCCGCGCTCTGGCCAGTTGCATGGGCTCCTCCTCTGGTCCCAAGGGAACGTGGCGCTGAACTGACGAGGAACAGAGAGGAGCTGACACACCTGATGCTTGGGAGATCGGGGATCCCTCCGTCGTCCTTGCCCTGTGACCGTGGCTCTGCGTAACCTCCTGCAGCCGATGATCCGTCCGGATGACAAGGGCGATGAGGGTGTCCAAGTCCGGAGGCAGATCAACTGGGACGAGCAGCTCTTGGATGGACGTCGCCAGGCCCTTGAGGAAGACGTCATAGAGCGCTGTGGAGTTCCAGCCATTCTCTGCCGCGAGAGTGCGGAAGCGGATGGCGTATTCACTCACGGAATTTTTTCCTTGTTTCAGGCTGCTTAGCTGCCGGACCTTTTTCCGGTCTGAACAGGCTGGAATACTAACTCACTCATTTTGCGAGTCATTGAGAGCTAACACGAGAGCATGCATGACATCACATCCGCAACTGGGCAGGAAATTTGAGCCCGAATGCAGACGGAAAAATATTGCCCCGAGGATTGCAGGAGTACCCATTCATAACAGATAAGGTGATAATCTATTAATTAGAAGTTATTTGAGTCATAAATGGTCAAATGAAAACGCTACTGTAAATATATATTTGGGCAATTTGTTACCTGCTGCATTTTTAACATCAAGCAAGGCACTGGCATCATATCTATCTATCTATTAAAATCTATGATGATGGTAAACCCACTTGGTTGGCAGAAAGCATTATGTGGTGCAACATATGTTAATTAATAACATTATAAGGATGTTAATCCTTGTCATATTAGTTTGTTTGTGTTACATACACATCCTTAAATTGAATCTTAACAGTAAGTTGTCAGCCTTGCATTCCTTTAGTTCCTAATCGAAAAACAACCACAAGAGCAATGGCCAATACTAGCATTGATGCTCGTTGTGAGTACCGATACCTTGATATATGGCCAGGTATCGGCCCGTTACCGAAACCTGGTATAGGTATTCGCCCATCCCCAATCGAAATATATAGGTACACCTGATTGCGTTAAACTGAATGTGCTTATGTCTGTTTGTGTTTTGGTAGGTAGTTGGGATGGAAAGACGCTTCTGGCCAGGAATACGTCTGAAGGTAAGCTGTTATCTAGGGGCTTGGGAATGGGTCATCTTTTTCTGGGTATAAAAACTTCTAAGTTGTTACAGAACTGTGTCTTAACTTTCAGTGGCATCCGAAAGAGGATACTTTACTAATTTTTAAATTTTCAGTTGTCAATGTCATTATTTTTCATGTACTTTGCACAATTAACACCTTTAAAAAGACATTTTGCCTCTTGTTGTCGACTGAAAATGACATCACGTGTTGAGGGCACAGGTAACAACCAATCATGGCTCAACTTGTAAATGTTAGGTAAGCCATGATTGGTTGTTACCTGAGCCCTCAACACTAATCACATGGGTTGCAAGTCGGAGCACAACTTGCTCAGTGCTTCAGGGCTGATGAAGACATGGTGCTGAGTAACCTCCCTCCAGCTGTCAATAACAAACATGGGCTTTTGGACAAGCTTTTTGTGCGCTATTTCCTGCAGTATTGTGGGAAAGGTTTCAGCAGAGATTCTTCTTCTACACCCATAGCTGTCAAGAACTTCTGAGAACGTCCACTTCTGAAAAGTCCTTCATTGCTTGTATCAAAAGTTCACACTCCTGACTGCTCACAAATTGTAGAAAGTGGACTTTTGGGTCACTGTAGACACAGTTGAAAAGCACCTTCTCAAGGAAAGGAAACGCAAGTTTGTTTGGGAAATAGAAACAATCTTGGTAACGCTTTACAAGGATTCTCCCAACTACTTTCCTTTTCTGCAGGAAAATCATGGCGAATAAATGGCACTTTAATTGATGTTCCAAGGGTGCATCGGTGATAGAATTCCTGCCAGACGCAGGTGAGAACATCTCTCAGTACTCCAGATTCAACACCTGCTTCTACTCTATTATCTGGGAGTATGCGTTTCACATTGAGTGATTTGTTCAAGATTGCATCTTCAGAGAATGCTGAAATCATATCATTCAATGTGTCAGTGCAGTGAACCTTTATTGTTATCACATCTTGTTGATCAGGTGGATTGGGGGGAATGACAGGACCATCATAGATCAGTGTGACTTCTGTATCTTCCTCTGTGTTGTATGTCGGGCCAAAGGTAATTTCTGAATCAGCAGAAATATTAAATAGATTTCACTTGAATAAACAGAGATCTCTTCCATTTCTGCAGAGTTTATTCACTGCCATTGTGTGACAAAACCAAGACTTCCTCAGACACTGTGCAGTCATAATCTTGACTTGTGCTTATGTTGTGAATGCGAAACAACTCGGCCATGGCGAGCAGAAGCAGTGTGGTACAACTGTACCATGAGTAAGACTTGTCTTTTACACATTTGAGAACTATTTTACTATGTGGAAAAGTGGCATAACATTTTACCGTAAGAAAAAGCAGCATAACGTTACTACAATCAATACAATATGTACCAATCACACTTATTTGGATCCGAGTCAGAGTCACCTCATTTTGAGATTGGCCGATTCCGAGTCCCAATCTGATACCGCTGCATTTTATTAAGGAGGGGAAAAAAGTTGTTTGGAAAAATAACTACTGAAGGTATTAGTTGATTACTATATTAAGTGTAATCTTTGCGTGTTCAAAATAATTGAAAAATGAGATCTGATGAAGAAGCTTCTTTTGCAAAAGATTTATTTTAGGAGCTCCTAAAAGACACAAGACATGCTTACATTCAAAGGTGATGTTAAGCCTCGAGTGTGTCCATATGAAAAACACACAGTCGCTTTATAGAGGAAAAAAGCATACTCCTCCTCTGAGGCTGGACAAAGGGTTAGCAATTATAATAGACAGACAAGTGATTTATTGACATGTTTACTCCAGTTTCGTCCAAAGCCGGAAATATATGACTAGACAGGTATGCGACCTAGACTCCCTCAGACCCACAGTGTTATCAACTTGAGAACATGCCTCCCATGTGCATTCCTGTCTCACCAGCTGGAAGGGAGTGAAAAGTGTTATTCATTACACTACAGTTATATGTCCAATATATTTCACACAAACATTATCAGTTAAATGGCATCTATATACTATAAGTAAATTCATAAACAGTAAAAATATGCTTAGAAAATGTTAAATGTCTTCAGTCCCTCAATGAACAAAATATATTTGTTCAAAATAAGACATTAAATCCCTTAGAAATAGTCTAGAGAAAAATTCCAGCCGGATCTTCATCTGATGTCGCCACCGCGGTCATAGCTTTAGAAGTTACAGATTCTACCATCATATAAGACGACTTGTTTTGTACATCTTGCTTTTCAATGGGTGTGGCAATAAGCCGCGTGCACAACGATCTTAAACAAGGAATACAGCAACAACCGCAAGTTGTCAAAAAAGCTGAAACCAAATTTTTATATCTTCCAAAAGCATCCATCCAGTTATCCAAATTGACGTATCGATACCGGACTGCTCTTTCATTTTTTTTAAGTGTTCGGAGTCCCTCAATGGCATTGGTTAAACTTCCATCCGGTGCAGTGTAATTAGGAATAAAAGTACAACATTGTTCTGCGAACATTGAACAAACACCACCCCTTTCTGCAAGTAACATATCAAGGGCTATATGATTCTGATTTAGTCATTTTAGGTTGTTCTGTCTTACTCATAGTTTTATCAATGCAAATTTAAATTGGAAAATAGGGATCAGTTCCAGAGAACCATGCCCACAGCATTAGGCCCTAACAAAAGGTGTTATTTATGGTTACATTAGGTGGCCGGATATTACCTTCAGGAAGAACAAAAGTTAATTCGAATTGATGTCCCATTCTTCTCAATGTTACTCTCTTGCTAAAAAAAAAAACTGCCTCACCACTGGACGGCCAGTATCGGCCACTTTGGGTGGTAATGAAGGTGCTCCAGTCCAGTCGTAAAACACTACCTGTCAAATACCACCAGTACTTGAGCCAAAGGCCCCCCTTCGTCGGCCCCCCACTACTAAATCCCTTCAAAGATTTAATGGGGAGTTTGACAGATGTGTTTGTGTTAGGAGCAACGGTCAGGACAATTGAGTTATTATACGCCCAGTTCATTATCCATTGGAATTTGGGTAGAAATAACATTTCTTTTATCACGATGTGTTGTATTCAAACTCACGTCAAGGGGTTTCATGAAAAACCAAAATGGCACAACAATTAAGAAGAGAAAAACCGTCACAATGCAGCAATTAGTAGCAGAGTTCTTCATCGAAGCCATCTTGAGAAGAAGTTCTTTTGTCAAAGGAGAAGGATGTTTGTCAGTCGTTGGTTGATTATTTTTATTTTTTTTTAGAGACGTTGTCAGCCTTTTTCTGAACCCTGGCTCACTGCCAGAAATCGCAGGAAAGGTCACGGGACTTCATTCCCAGTGTGACTCTATCCTTGTAAATTGATGAAAAAGGGGCATGTGACTCAAATCACCATTGAGTGATTTCTCCTTCAAACAGCAGATTGACACTTGGTCAGCTTTGCCCATGGAAAAGGCACTACAATGAATCTCCTTCCAGGACCTCCTTCGCTGCAGCTTCCCTCCTTGGACAGCTTGTCAGGTAGACACTGGAAACGGCGTGGTGGGGCTCGGTGAGATGGCTCCAACTGGTGTGGGCGTAGATCATCAGACGGTTGCCCTTGGTGGCAGCGTTGAACCAGAAACAGCCGGCCTTCTAGATGAGAGGTGATACCAAGTATCCCCTTTTCGATACAAGCGCACCGCACAGGATGTACGCTCCTTGACCTTAAATGGACCTAGCCAACGAGGACAAGACCATTTCAGTTACTTTCAACCACACATATTCACAATCATTTATTTTTGAAGGAACTTCTGGTTGGTTATCTGTTAGCTTAGAGAATGTAGACACTATCTCTTTAATTACCGGGGGCCTCACAACGAGTGACTCCCCAGCGGAACATTGGGGGCGGGAAACAGCCTGTTTTTATGACCCTCAAAAGGAGTCCAGCCTTTTTATATCTTATGAAGTTTTTGTTTTTTTCAAATGGGTTCGTCTAATCCAATATTCCTAAGAAGCCCTTATAATAGTAGATAATGATTAATCAAATATTTTACCATGATATTTACTGTTGTAGATTTAGCATAAATGTACTTTTTATCATACATCAAATTTCTGTATTTTTTACGCTGTTTTTTATTATAGCAGTGTAAATCATTTAAAAACAACATCATCTTAACTCAGAACTATTCATGTCCGGCCGGGCCATAAACAGTCTGAGAAGAGATTTATATATATTTATACCTTTAATAAACACTGCAGTCCTACAGTTCATTTTTATAACTTGTCTCATAAAATAATGTCCACCAGGTGTCCCAATGTTCCTTCCACACCTAAATGGCAAATTCCATGGGCTCTAGAAATTATACTTTTCAATTGTTTCTGAAATTGAATATACTTACCTTATTTTCTGCTATTTGGGTTGTCTTTTGTCATCTTTGTAGAACTTACTTCCCTCCAAGTCAAATCCTCTCCATTCTCCATCTGTGAATTAATTCACTCACATACTATAGAAGTATCACCTCATTCAGACTAACTTATAGTCCTATATTGATTTAATTTAACATGAACTGTTTGTGTGCATACCTTCCTTCGTGACACACACAGACAGACCAGTAACTGACTCCCTCATCTGATAAAGATCAATTTTGATCATTTCAGACCTGAATGTGAAAACTGCAGCCGCTTACAAATTGCTGCTTCAAAAAGGGAAAAAAACTGACACCTTGTGTCCTGTTGATAATAAAAACCAAATTGGGGCAATTTGGCCAACACCAAGACTACAGGAGCAGATCCTGCTTAGTCTTGCAACAATTCCTAAAAACAAAACCCTTGGAGGCGCAAATTTGAATTCTGTCCAGGCAACACAGGGTGAGGAAAAAACAAACTAACTGTAAAATAAGATAAAAGATCAAAATACCTACTTCAAATAAACCAAAAAGTAATCTTAAAATGCTAATTATCCTCCCCTCTTCTACATAGTAGCGGGGCTTGTAAAACACAGTAGGCAACTTTGCAGATCATGACCCAATTAAAAATCAGTGCTGCGACCTTAATCAAAATTAAAAAAATTTAACCAGCAATTTTGCCGTAAGTGTTCCACATCTGAGTCCAATCCAGAAGCTAAAATTTAAAAGGAAAATGGGCAAAAAATTAGAAGACCAAATTCAACAAGCATCAAACAACGGAAAATATAGTATTAAAGATTAGAATACATTTTATACTACCCTAATTCACATAAGCCGTTCTCAACTTCCGAAACTGCGTTGCTATAGATCACATCTCCTTTACCGACACAGTACAGAGTGCAAACTGTACTCAAAACAGACCAAAATATGACTCAAAGGCCGATCTCAGATGACTCGAACTTTGAGTCCACACTGGAGTTCATATTCCTTCCTGTCCTTGTTGATAGCAGTTTATGCAGGGCAAAGTTCAAAGCAGGCCTTAGCTGTCACTGGAGACCCCTGACAGTTTCATCAGGACGGCTGTGATGAGAGTTTGAGATGTCTGCTCAAAGAATTGATGGACATTTTGCTCAGATAATTCATAAGAGTCATTGAACAGTCTCATGGCGAGCGGATTTGCAGTATACCATCCTTTTCGCAGTCCGTGTGATCACTCCCCCCCCCCCCCCCCCGAAAGTGACCATTGTTCAGTTCGCCGTCCACTCTGTGCCCAACAGCCAGGTTATTCCAGCACGTTGGAGACACCCAAGAACAACACCTCTCGTCAAAGATTGAACCTGCCTGAAACACTTATACACTCGGAACAGACAGAGGGAGATGAGATCATAGCAAGAGATTTATATGCTTGTTATAATCAAAAATAATAATTTTCTCAAAAAATATGTATTTTGTAGTTTTATTTAAATATGTTCACTACACTATAGCAAGTAGTATTACTATATTTACGCATATGTCTACCATAGACTCCTTCTTCATTACATGTTACCTTAAATTATGCCTCCACATGGAGGGAAGTCTCAAATTCCAGGACTTCTCAGACTTCTAGAATGGGACTCAGATAAGGACAAAGGTTAAATCATTTTCACACCTACGAATAAGTTATCAGAGATGCAGGGGAAATCAAAAAAATCAAAAATGAAAAGTCTATTTCAATTAAAATTTGTTTTTATTACTTATTCAACTATATTAAAATTTGGTTTTATTACTCATTCAACTATAAAAACACAGACCAGATTTAAAAAAAAAAAATAATAATAATAATATGGATAGTGGCCTGTAGTTATCATCTAGACCTCTTTATCTTTCCGCATTCTTCTCTTACCTAGAAAAAAGAAAAGCTCCCATTACAGGACACATTGCCCTCTGACTCCTATTTTCCACACAAATCCCCCTCCTCTCTTCCAAGACACAGGGAAGGAGCAGAAAAAAGGGGAAGGGAAAATCACATTCAAAACCTATTTTTTTTCTACATTCCTATACGAAAAACAAACGCCATTATCACACCAGTCTTTTCTACTCAAAAACAACACCAAACATACAGTTAAAGATTTTAAAGAAAAACAAATGAAATATCCATCCACACATTTCTTATTCCCAATTACAGATTCAGTTAACTTCCAAACCACCCGGATAGCCCCCACTTTCCTTATCTAGGTCTCATTCGATTACTCAACAATTCTCTCAACTTTTTCAAACTTTTGGGGCACATACGCACACACATACCAACTAGAAAAATTCCCATTATAATCACACAATTGACCCTAGTCATTTTATAACAAAAAAAACATTCTCTCCTAATCACACAAGTCACACATGCTCCAGATTAGTACGCCATCTAGAACCAATAGACTGTGGAATCTCCGCATGCCGAGCCAATTCCAATCCAAAAATTTTTGCCTTATTTAATCTATTTTCCGGGTCATGTCTCATTTCCAACAATTTTAAGCTGGCGGAGATTTTAGCCAAGCATTCGCCATGCGTTCATCTAACACGTTGTCGTTAGCCGAGCCGTGGCTAGCGGACTCGCTCAACAGTTTTACGAGCAACTTTCACAGAGCTACCCAACGCAAGCATTCTAGCACAAACCAACATTTGGTCCACGACCCCACACCGTCTAACTTTTCTTCCATTCGAAGAAACTATAGATGTGTTTTTCACGGAGGTAATCAGCATCTGGCGCTGTTTACACAATCAACTTCTACAGACTTCATTAATGCAATCAGACATGTCTCAGATTTTAACGGGAACCAACCTTTATCACAATTAGTCCGCATCCATTCATTTAAAAGATTTTTCATCTTCCGCCGTCGCCGTGGTGGCAGCGCTTCAGCCATGACGAGCGTTGCGGCCGTGACGTGTTCGCTTAGCGATAAGCTTTGAGTATGGACCGGAAGTTTACGCAAATCAAACCACCCTGAGTCTCGGTCAAAAATGTCGTCCATTATATGTAGTAATTTAGTCGTTTATAATATTTATAAAGTCAGTGACGTCTCACTTATGATACTAAAATACAACAGATCAAAACTATTCTCATTAATCCCCCCAAAAAATATTATATATATATATATATATATATATATTTTTTTTTTAGAAAAATAAAAGAAAAAGGAAAAACGAAACAGAAATTAAATATCTTTTTGCGCGACTTAATAAATACTTATCCGGATCTTCGCGGGCGGCTTCTTCACAGCTCTCGCTTCCAATGTGAATGACATCACACGAGCGGCTTAATTCATAGCTCTCGCTTCCAATGTGAATATCACACGAGCGGCTTAATTCGACACAACACACACACCCCGCGGAATTATGTCCCACGGTTTTTAATAACCCACAGCACACACACCGTGTGAATGATACCACACGGGCGGCTTATCCTCTCCGCTCACTCCGTAAAATTATTCGGAGGGCTTATTCATACCAAAATAAAAATAAAAACATGACAGCCTATTCCACCGCGGAACCAATCTCATATGCCGTTTCCGAACGGCGGAGCGCTCCCACTTGACGTCACTTCCGTATTCAACGGGCCAACCCATGCATGGTTCAATGTCGTAGTAATTGTCATAATCGAGGACTTTCGCGTCCCTCCGTAACAAATACGACTCTAAAACCCCCCTAACTTGTTCACAGATCTCAAATACAATTTGGTACGGACGTAATGCAGCTCTGAGTAATCCCAAACAAACAGAATTTCTCTACGTGGATAATTTGTCCACTCACCTTGTTAATATTTGCGCATTTAGAAATTCAGTTGTCCAAGATCATCACAGCTGTTGCAAAAACGTCCCAATTTGTCGCCGTCGAGGGTCACCAATTGAAGGTATTAGTTGATTACTATATTAAGTGTAATCTTTGCGTGTTCAAAATAATTGAAAAATGAGATCTGATGAAGAAGCTTCTTTTGCAAAAGATTTATTTTAGGAGCTCCTAAAAGACACAAGACATGCTTACATTCAAAGGTGATGTTAAGCCTCGAGTGTGTCCATATGAAAAACACACAGTCGCTTTATAGAGGAAAAAAGCATACTCCTCCTCTGAGGCTGGACAAAGGGTTAGCAATTATAATAGACAGACAAGTGATTTATTGACATGTTTACTCCAGTTTCGTCCAAAGCCGGAAATATATGACTAGACAGGTATGCGACCTAGACTCCCTCAGACCCACACTGTTATCAACTTGAGAACATGCCTCCCATGTGCATTCCTGTCTCACCAGCTGGAAGGGAGTGAAAAGTGTTATTCATTACACTACAGTTATATGTCCAATATATTTCACACAAACATTATCAGTTAAATGGCATCTATATACTATAAGTAAATTCATAAACAGTAAAAATATGCTTAGAAAATGTTAAATGTCTTCACTACCCAAACACCTTTTATATGGTGAGTGGACAGTGGTTAAACTAAGTAAAACATAAAAGGGCTATTATTAAGCAGTATATTCATTTTTCACAAGAGCTTTATTTTTGAGAACCTACTGTAGCCGTTAAATTGATGGGCTAACCTAATGTTTTTTTTTACTTTAGGAAGAAAAAAATATAGTATTAGGCCGGGAGCCAGGTCCACTCCTCAGGATGTTTTTTGTTACCTTTTTTGACTATGATTTCCTGATATAGCTCAAAACTTGGGCCATCCTGAAGCCTGAAGGGTGGCAAGAAGAAAGCCATTTCTAAAAGCGAGCCACAAGAAGTCACGTCTGCAGTTTGCCAGGAGCCATGTAGGAGACACCGCGGACGAAGTGACAAGTGGAAGAAGTTTCTGTGGTCAGATGAGACCAAAATTGAACTTTTTGGCCTACATTTCAAACGCTATGGTGTAAGAACAACACTGCTCATCAGTCTCAATACAATACACCATCCCCACTGTCAAACACGGTGGTGGGAGCATCATGCTCTGGTGGTGCTTGTCTTCTGCAGGCACATGGATGCAAGTAGAAGGAAAGATGGTTGGTGCCAAATACTGGGCGATCTTGGAAGAGAAACTGTTGGGGTCTGCAATAGACCTGAGAAGCTCACCTTGTAGCAAGACAATGACCCAAAGCATACAGCTAAAGCGATAATGGAATGGTAAAAAAATAATTAAAAAAAGGCATCAATGTGCTAGAGTGGCCCAGTCAAAGTCCTGATCTAAATCCAATAGAAAATCTGTGGAGAGATCTTGAGATTGCAGTTCACAAACACTCTACATCTAACCTAGCTAAGCTGGAGGTGTTTTGCAAGGAGAAATGGGCAAACATTTCAGCCTACTGCTGTGCAAAACTGATCGAGACATACCCCAAAAGACTGTAATTGCTAGAGATGGGACGTTTGACACTGAGACTCCGGAGCATGTGTCAGCCGAGTGAGACAGACTGCTCGAAACAATGTATCAAAAGCCCCGATGAAACCTCCGTGATCACGTGCTGATGACGTATGCGGCTTTATGCGCGCTAATGAGATACCGGAAATTACGTAACTGATTCAAACCTTTTGGCGCGGTGTCAGGCGCACAATTCCCTCATGTAGATATTTGCTTCACTTTATGTTCACCTGGAAAAGTTAGTTATTCGGTATGTTTCCAACAAAAGTACTCCCACAATGATGCATTTAAAGTTTCCAATTATGTATTATTTTTAAATCGTGTGTCAAAGATACAGGCTTGACCCAAGTATTTTCCACCGAGTTGCTAGAAGCGCTTCTCCAAGACCCTCAGTCACATCTCCCAAAGACTGATGTTGAAATACTTATCTTATCTGGCTTCACAGCGCACTTGTGTCATATCCAAATCATGTTTATAAAAATCGAATGAGTAACAGGACATCACATTGAACCATAGTACTGGTACAGTGTCAAAATATTGCAACATTTCCATGTGTACCTGATGATCATTAGACAGACACAAATGTAAGACTGAATGTACTGGTGTTATGTTGGAATATAAATCAATCAGGCGAATCACTTTGAAGATTATAGCTGCTATGACTCCAGCTGACCACCAGATGTCACCGGTACGATCTATCTTATGGGGCTTTGAAACTTCGACTCTTTTTCCAAATCAATCAGCCGAAAGCCTCAAAAGCTTCACAAGGCTTCATTGTCCCATCTCTAGTAATTGCACAGTAGAAGTGACAATGGCGGGTGATTCAAGTTGAAGGTATTAGTTGATCACTATATTAAGTGTAATCTTTGTGTGTTCAAAATAATTGGATAAGAGATCTGATGAAGAAGCCTTCTTTGCAAAGAGAATTTATTTTAGGAGCTCCTAAGAGACACAAGATTTAATGCTTACATTCTAATGTGATGTTAAGCCTCGAGTGTGTCAATATGAAAACACACAGTCGTTTTATAGATGTAAAAAGCATACTCCTCCTCTGAGGCTGGACAAAGGGTTAGTAATTATAATCGACAGACAAGTGATTTACTGACATGTTTACTCCAGTTCCCCGTCCAAAGCCGGAAATATATGATTAGACAGGTAATGCCATGCGACCTTGACTCCCTCAGACCCACAGTGTTATCTCCATGAGAACTTGAGAACTTGACTCCCATGTACATTCCTATCTCACCAGCTGGAAGGGAGTGAAAAGTTCCAATATACTTCACAACAACATCATCACAGTGTTATTCATTACAATACACAGTTATATTCCAATATATGTTTATAAGTAAATTCATAAACAGTAAAAATATAAATTGAAAATGTTAAATGTCTTCAAAGTACAACAACATCATGCAAAATAGTTTGCTGTAAAAGCATAAGCAAGCTAAGGAGGTTGCACAAAACGACTACGACGCCGCTCTCCACCATTGTTGTTGACGTGGCCTAAATACACCCACACTGATTGACTCAACAAGAGACACCTGAGCGAGACACAAGTGCCTGAGGGCAGACACACATACACAGGTGGACGTGGTTACACATTACGAGACAAGGGGAGAGACAAGGAACACATAACAAAAACACTAACCACAGACAAAAGAAAACAACAACACCCAAAAAACAGACAAAAACCTAACCCCACAGAACCTAAACATGACAAGACTACCTTGAGTGAATCACAATTATCATTCTGGCTAATGCCAGGTTACCAAACCAGGCCCGGTTGATGCCGAAACTTCCATGGCAACAACTCCAAGGTGGTGGCCTGCTTCAGATTTTGTTCGACTCAATTGGTGCAGAATCCGTACAACAGCCTCAAATGCATTCATCCGGAACATTTGCCCCCCAAAACCTCTGTGCAAGTCACAGCTGCCAGCAGAAGTGAAGTCAGCCTCGAGTGTCTATGCTGTTAAATCCAGGTTAAGAATATTGTTTTTCTAAAGGTCTTCTCAACATTCTTCAATCATTTTTCCCTTTTGTTTACTTTAGAAAACTACTCATTTCTTTACTTTTAGATGTTTTTAAATTAATCCTGTTAATGTGTTTCTAATGTTGTCAATGAGACCTTAATATCAAAGTTGACCATGGCAAGGCTTTTAAATCCTGTCTGTTGATATATAATATGCTGATGTTATCTATATTGAGAAATTATATTGTCTTAAAGAAGGTGCCTGGATGAAAGCATACTATTGAAATGAAACACTACAATAGCATTATTTTCTTTATTGTTCATTTTGTTTCATGGCTGTTACAGTTCAAATTGTATGGTACTGCAGTGATGTATTGTACCTACATGAAAGAAAGGTAGACGGTACACCCGCACACACATAGCACTCATTTCCCCCCCTAGAGATTGTGTTTTTATAGTTATTGGCAACTTGTATCATCCTACACTTTGAGTTAAATACATGGATGTACCAATCATATTAAAACTGTAACAGAGCATGGTCTGTTTTCCAGATTTCCAGTGTTAAGGTGAGGCAGCAATAACTAATAAGTGAATACAAAATTTCAAAAGAAAACAGAAGAAAAGAACATTATTTGCAATCGCAGGGATTCCCTTAAAATCAAAACACCAAAGCAAAGAAAAAGACACACGTCTAAAAGTTTGATGAACATCTATAGTCTTCCAGGTGAATCTGGGTAGTCTCCTCTATGTTCATTTAAAGCTTGTTGGTAACGTCACCTGTAAAACAAACATACTTTCTATTAAAATACATATTACAACACTATTGTCACACAGTCTGTATTGCTTAACCCTAACCAAAATAATCCCCTGATGAATAATCCGCTTTTAAGTTTTAACTTGTACTTATAAAATTCAGTTTTAAATTAGAGTGGAATCTTACAGGTTAGGGACGTGACGCTCGGAGTCTTCCAAATTGTTCAGCAACTCCTAGAGAACACAATACAAAGAATTTGTTAAATCTGTGAAACTGGCACCTCACAAGGCGCTGGAGCCTATCCCAGCTGTGTATGGGCAGTAGGCAGGCTATACCCTGAACTGGTCGCCCGCCAATCGCAACAACCATACACGCTCACAATGTCAGACGATAGACCTGATCCATGTTGACTTACTCTTTGCACAAGGGGATGTGTACTCTGTCGCAGCCACATCACCTGCAAATAAAATGAGGTTATCCTTAAGTGATCCAGAGAGGGGAAATTCAAGTTTGGCAGCAGTATAGGGTAAAGATCAAATATGGCGGACATGGACACGATTGTAACAGAAGAGGATCTTACTTGGCTGGTAGTAGTCGTACACTTTGACCACAGCTGCTTTCAGGTTCTCGACAGGCACATCCTGCTCCAGTGTCATTTTGTAATCCACTGCCTCACCTCTCTTCAGCTGCAAACACAAAGCACACGGCGCTTAAGGGGTTTGCGCTTCTATTGTGGGGTTAAAGTTAAAGGTTGAAGTACCTGTCAGAATAAATGTACATTAGTTATCCCATATTTACTCATATAGTATTGCAAAGCATGACTCGTGCTCTTGCAGCTTCAAAAACAAAAACTGTGCCCTTATCAGAAGATAGCGGCTGGAACATTCAGTACAGAAGAAAAACACGTTTACATTATTATCTGCATAATGACCCATATCCATGATGGTTTTAATTTTGCTGCTGTGTACCCCCCCCCCCCCCCTTTAGAGTAGCAACAGCTGTGTAACTAGGGAACGCCTTATAAAAATTAAATACATAAAAAGAGAGTGCTCGGGAGAGTGTGCTTCAGAGTGGTAGGAAATGTCTTTGTCGAATCATTTCATACATAAAAGATTTCTGGTAATATTTTTAATGTCGGCCTACATACTGTATTTACCCGGTATTACTGAATTTCAAGCAAAGACGGAATGTTAAACAGTTGTTTTGGAGTTTTAGCTTATTTTATTACACAATGTTTATTTGGACTTATTTATTTATTTTAACCTTGCATACAACAACAACAAAAACAGAATACTAAAACAAATACAAACTGAACTGAAACAGCATTTTCGAGATTTTTTTTGTTTGTTTTTTAATACAACCCAGGCCTCTTGCATATGTGGACATAAACCGGATATGTATGTGATGCATCGGCGGTATGAGCGCTCATCCGTACACATCCATATTTATTATATATATATTTTTGCATCCTAATATCGGGGACCAGAAAGAATGGTTTTACAGGAAGAATAAATAAAGTTCATACCCCGTCCAAGTAGATGTTGACATAACCTTCATCCAGTTCCACACGCTTCACTGAGGATTCGCTGTTTAACTACAGCATCACACAGTAAACGGCCATCAGCGCAGTTCAAACGACAACAGGTGACAAAACATTTGAGGGAAGAGGGAACAAAATGAACTCACCAATTCCAGAGACCTTTTAGCCAAAATGTGTCCAGACAAGAGTTTGATGTTCATGATGACCATGTTCGTCTCCTCTCTCCTGCCCTGGTACCTGCAAACACAAAACCGTTTCTTTGAAACTCTCTTGGAAATGTTTAACATGTTCAAGACAGAAATTTTTAGGGGTAGGTACTCAGCCCCCCCCCCCCCCACCCCTCCAAAAAAGATCACCATCAATAAAATGATTTACATAATGAAGATAAACAGCAGCAGAAAGATTTAATGTATTAATTTCTGGTAACCGAATCAAAACTACTAATAGTTGAAAGAAAATATCAAATCAATGAATTGATGACCAGAAGCTCGTGTGGATATAAAAAGTCCCCTGTTAATAATTGTGTTTAATCAAACTCAAAACCGTACCATTACATGAAATAAAAGATGGTATTATGATGAACCATATGGGACACAGCGTGAATGAATTCTAGAAAATTGTGCTCCAAATGCTTTCGAGGGCACGCACACACACGTACCGGGCATGGATGGAGAGGATGATCTCCGTCTTGCTGGGGTTGCACTTTGATACGGTGTTAGCGACGATGTCAAAGATGGAAAAGTCGGCAGGAGGGGGGATATTGTAATGCATGGAGATCTGGAAGGACAGGACAAACATGCGCTCTTAAAACTTCTGATGTTGAAGATAGACAATCAAAATCAGGCGTGGAGTAGGAATCAGATTACTGCAGGTAATGCACTGAAAAAAATTCGATCATTATTGCAATGACAAAATGTTCTTAAAAAGCGTGAATCCGGTTGGGAACTGAATTGCATGCGTAAGGTTGCCAAGTAACACATGGTACCTGCGCCAGAACACAGCTTCGCCCCTCGGCTGCAATGGTGTATTCTCCGGGGACATCGCTCAGGTTTTCCTCCTGGTATAGGAGCCGATTGCGCTGGTCCACTATGAACACCTTGTTCACACCTCCCAGTGACGTCACCGTCACTCTAGTCCTGCCCCCCACGCTGTAAGTGGCAGCAGCGTATTTTGCCAGCGCCTGGAGAGCCACCACAGTGTCCTGAGGAGCACACAGTCAGTAAGTCTGCCCAGATGGGAGAACCTTCTCCAAACTGCTGCTCGAAGCTTTGCCTACCTGTGTAGAAGAGAAGCCTCCGTACGAATTTTGCTGCTGCGTGAGCCAGCGCACGATGCCAGA
Organism: Vanacampus margaritifer; assembly: GCF_051991255.1. Lineage (NCBI taxonomy): Eukaryota > Metazoa > Chordata > Actinopteri > Syngnathiformes > Syngnathidae > Vanacampus > Vanacampus margaritifer. The sequence goes on along the minus strand of NC_135436.1, from coordinate 8,139,735 downwards.
GACATAGTCCAGTCCGAAACCTGGCATGGCAGGCCCGGAGAGCAGTGCCAGCATCACATAGGAGGTCATCTCCACCGCCACAGAATCAAGTCCTGTGCCAGACGTCCCCTCTCGTTTCCAGTGGCGGGTTCCATCTGCCACAAGAAAGCACTGGTAAACATTCTGTTCTTCAACATTGCGGTAACCAACAAGTCATGAAGACTACAGATTAGTGGTGTCCTGTGAGTAATGTTCTGAGGTACCCATCGCAATGGACTGCTGGTGCAAGTAGGTGATGAGTTTGCTCCTCATTTCCTCATCCCTCGCCAGGGTGAAGGTGTAGGACATCAGCGCTGTGGTGTACAAGTTGTCCCTCTGGCCGGCTGCCTCCTTCAGACAGCCCAGAGCGCTCTGGATCACAGGATCCTGTCACAAAACCGGGGCACACATTGAAGGGATCCAAAAGTCTCAAGGTGAACTCACAAAATGTATTGGGATCCTTTTGGGTGACGCGAAAGTCTAAACGGCTTCCTTACAAACATTTTCTGACATGCTCACAAAAAAGAAATTCTTGCTTGTACAGTTAATTTAACTTGGTAGGTGAATTTGAAAATGAAGATCCAGTGAAGCACGGCAACACATGAGGTTGCAAAATGGGAGTGACGTCTGACTCACGTTAATGTCGGAGTCCAGTTCTAACAGGGCGGCAACGATGTAAGCTGTCAGGGACACGTCGTCACTCACTCCTCCCTGATGGCACATTAAAACATGCATTCATATATCATTCTATGTTTTTTTTTTTCGACCTGTAACAATAAAATAGCCAAGACAGGGAACCCAAAAACGGCACCTTTGTTCATCTGGTAATATTGCATCATTAAAGACAGCAAACCATTCTCAACGCAACACAATACAACACAAACTGGTCAAATAAATACCACCTTCATGTGTGGACTGAAAAATATGAAATTGAGCAAATTGTGACATGATAGGTTTCAGCGAAAACATCTACATAAAATGTCGTCGTCACCTTCATGCCATTGTGGAAGAGTTTGCCCACAGATGTGATGCAGCCGTCACGCCCCTGCTTTGAGTACAACCACTTCTTGGCATCTTGAATGTGCTTGGGATCTACAAAGATGTAAGGCTTTGCTCCGCCAAATGACTTCATCACAAAGGTGGTCAGCCTTGAGAGAGAGAAACAGACACTTTGGAAACACTTCCTTGTCTCACTTGACAGTTGTAAGCTATCATTATTGTTGTTGTTATTTGTTCATTACAGTCTTACATTACTTCATGAACACATGCAAGCTTTTTTTGTCAAATCTTTTGTAGCAAATATTAATTTGTGATTGGACGCTTGAGTACGTGGTTCCACAAACAGTGACCCCATCGAACATACTACAAAGTGCCAAACTGCCCAGCATTTCAACATTTTCTTTACACTTACAGGTTTTAATGGCGACATATTCACCCTGGAAGGATTTTAAAAATATATATTTTGTATGGCAAATTGTCTTTTTAATTGTATTGCAGTTTTCACCTTCACATTACTTAAGTTAAAACTGTTTCCACAACTGAGAGGGTTCATTCCAACCCCTCAAATGCCACAAAGCACCGTCACAGATTTCTGCCAATGCTTTCCTACTGACCAGGTGTTGCCAGACTTATCGCTCTTCCCGAACGCGCTGTAGGAGCCATCGTCATGCTTGTAGGTGAGCTCCCTTTGGTATCCTGGAACACACACGTGCAATACGTTTAACCATAATAACGTCAAACAGGAATTTGCTAATGAGTAATGTCCTAAAACGGACATTACTCATTTTTTAATAAAAATGTTGTCTTTACTGTACGCGGATAGCCGCCACTGCCTGTATGTTGACAGTTGTTAGTCACTCAACAGATTGTGTGAGTTCATGCCGAGCAACCGGAAAATCCATTGTGCCACTCACATTAATCCGAGGCTCGATATGTTACTGCCAATCCTAATTTCACAAACTTTATCAACTACAAATGCCTCCTTGTTGTGTGATATTTATTCCTTACTTTCTATTTTAACAACTTGTGCAGTGATTGTTCATTCTCTGCTTGAAATTAGTTTTTTTCTATGAATGTTTTAGGTGAGATGCACCAAACAGATACCCTTTTAAAGGCAATGGGGGCAGGGTTTATGCAAATTGAAACTCTGCGGGCACAAGTATTTTACAAGCATCACCCACCTAAAACAATGCTTAGCTCCAAAAAGTACCACTATCATGACCAAAATGAAAACAGAGTAGCGTCATAGACTTAAGTGTTCATCAAAAATGTGAACTGTAAGCTACGGTGATTTGATGTGTACATTTTGCAAGTATTTGCACATGCATGCAATGAAAACAGCCCCAGAATTGAACCCTGTGGAACACCATAAGTTCAGTTATACATATGAATTTATATTGCACATATTCATCGGACCGCTTTCTTTTTTTGCTCGACATAGTTAGTATGAAGAAATTACAGTACAATTACAAAGAAACCACACGACGTAGCAGTAGTCACAAGTCGACTACTGAGCGCACCAAATTCCCTGCAGACCAGATGGGCCAAGCAATGTAGCGTGATCACCTGCAGCCAATGATAGCCAAGCGGGTCGTATCATGAATCACGAGTCAGGTTTTGATTTGACCTCCGCCGAACCCCTGAGACGAACTCCCCAAACACCTGCCGTTCAATCGATTGCAGGTTAAGAACCACTTATTTAAACTACTAACTAAATTCTGTTATCTAACCTGTCCACCAGTTTTGATGAAGACAATGTTTTCTGAATCCCTTTTTTATAGTCTTGTGTTGTGAGCCCCTCTTCAATGTTGCGAATGACGACTCACCGCTTTCGAGGAAGCGCGTCGCCTTCTCCAGAATCTCAGCAGTCAGTTGACCTGTGCTTTTCAGATAGTTGAGAATGAAGATGTTGGGAGCAAATTTCAACATGTTCTGCTCGCCACAGCCATATGGCATTGCCAGAAGTTTGTCCAGGTTCTTCATGGCTCGGCCCATCAGGTCACCTTTAGGAAAAGAATCTCATTAGGGAGGGTTCGATGAAGAGGAAATTAAGTCTGAGTTTTTACCAAGCACAGAGACAGTTGCTCTGACAGATCCAGCAACAAACTTCTTTGGCAACACAAGAGAGATTTTCTTTTCCTCTGGTCCACCTGGCAACAGAAAGTGTGCAAAAAGTGAGTGTGATCGTTTACTTTTGACACAACCTGCCCGGTTATGCTTAAGCATGTCTTATCGGACATGAAAGAATCCATCTCTAACATGAGAACTCACACCATTTAACACCTTCACTTTAAAAACACCACATTCATGTACTTATGTTTATTTGTAAAAAAAAAATATATATATGTATATATATAATAATAAAACATAGTGAAACTAATTTTAATAATGTTAAGAAAAAACAATATGAATCCATCAAACTGTCAAGTGAAAAGAAAGAGAAACTGTGTCCAGCAAGATTTTGAGAAGTTTGAGATGTAAAAACGTACCTGCAGGACAGAGGAGCGCATTGTGACTGACGGACTGAGGCGTTCCTTCAGCCTGCAAGAGAAACCAACACGGAAAATGTTCAACTGGAATGAATAACACAAAACATCAAGTCAGAGACCCCCCCAATAGATATCAGATGTGATTCACGGTTCCTCAAAAGGCTGAAAACCTTCTGGGACCTTGTTTAGAACGCAATTATGCATTTTGTTTATACGGCCTGAAAACTGACAATCAAGGCCAATGTTTAGGGGTACTGCAAGGAGTAAAAACACACAAGGAATCTGTCTTCACAGTCACAATCCATCCGAAAAACACACAAAAAAAATGACAAACAGAGTGGTGAAAGAATGGGAAGCCAGGTGGTCCACTAATTACTATCCCGAGTTTCTTAGATGGGGGGAAAAAACGAGAATTGAGGAAACTGGTAGGGGACAAACTAAGTCCAAACTGTTCTCCTCTACAACGGAGCACAGTATGGACCTGGAAAAAAAAAACTTGAACATAGCACAACAATGATGAGGTAGATGCAACAAATTTTGAAGAGGATTTAGGACCCCGGAAACTAAAAGCTCACTTTAATACTGCAAATAGAAAATGTGATATTTTCTGAGGCGACCTCTGTCAGTCACGTTCCCTGACAATCGCTTTCACTTCACTCCACGTACACTGTTTGAAATGAAAATCCCATCTGCTGGTGTCATGTCAACCTAGTCGTGTACGGTATGTTGCATCTGACAGGCACTGACCTCCACCAGCAGGCTGCGGACCACAGTGTCAATACGGCCCACGTCAGGGACAGAAGCCACCTCATTGCCACACCGCAAGTTGGTCTTCAGGGCCTCGGCGCTCACCTTCACATCGACCTTGCCTGCATGTGTGCAAAAAAACAGTCTCATTCAGAGATACATTAAGGCATGCGTTGTCAGTCTAGCCTTCCACAAATTTACAGTCAACAGCTTTCCGGACTCAATTATTTTAGGGTTTATTTCCCTCAACTCCACATAATTTCACTGTTTCACCCAAATGCCAGCCTTATTCGCTGTCATGACATTCAAATATGATCAGTCTTATATACAGCAGAGTGTTAACTAAATTTCCTTTTGAGAGCTTATAACAAATGCCAAAACATCAAGTGATGACAGAATCAAATAAAGACTGCAAATTCAAATAGCAAAATGCCTCACGTTTGATTTACTGAAGAACATAATATTCAAAATGGGATGAAGAAGGCAAAAATAATTTGAAGCGATGTTGTCATTCTTACCAAGGGTAGTTGGAGTGACAATCCAAGAGAATGTTTTGCTCTCTTCACTGCACAGACACATGCTGTATTGGCAGTTGTAACAGTTTCTGAAGGTATACGTGTCAGACTGAGCCAGTGTAACTTTTACCTGCAGACATATTGCCGGAATCAGGAATGTGATTTTCAACAGGTTTAACGGGTCCCATGACAACCAGGTGCTACATGTTACTACTTTCATGTCTCACTGATATTTACCATGATGCACTTGGAGAGATAGTTAAAGACGGTGGCTTTTAGAGTAAACGCTTCCCCACGGATGACAGAGTAGGGCAGCGTGAGACTGACGAAGAAGGGCTGGAAGGCCGTCAGCGCAGTGGTGGGCGCCAGACCAAAGCCCACAGAGGAGACGCAGAAAGCTCCAGCGGCCCACTTGGTGATGGTGTCTGGGACCGTCTTCATCACATTCGCTGTACCCGTGGCGCTGTACACACGCAAGCACAGCAGGCAAATTAACAGGTTGCTTCAGCTCAAAAAAGACTTAGAAATGTAATATTTCAATAACGTTTTGATTTTCTGCCACGTTAGCATGCTTACCCAACAGAAACTAGGTCCCAGATCCATGTTTCGGGAAAGAATGTCCTCACGGTTTCCTCCTTCTCGTCCTCAATGTCATCTCCAGCACCAGAAGCCTGCGCCTCATTTAAGATTATGGGAACCTCGCCACCGCCTGCGCCACCGCCTGCGCCACCGCCTGCACCTTGTATGAAGACAGAAAAAATTACCTCAGCACAGTTACTTTTGGATCAACAGAGGACAATGTCATTTATAAACTGAAATGCAGTAATCTCCTGTTTTCCACTTCTTTCACTTTTTCCTAACTACTGTAGGAAAGTACTGGAAAATGGTGGCTGTTCATTTCCTCGGTTGATGGAATTAAATTTTGTGCCATTGCAAAGCAAAGCTGAGTATTTACAGCTCTCTCGAAAAATAAAATTCATTAATAATACATGGTGATGGTAGCCTTCAGATGCCATGCTATAGAGGTGGAATTCGTGAACAAGAATCACTTCAAATGAGAAATCAGCAAGCAGCATTGAGGGACTAACGTATCTATTGCAGCAAACCTACCTCTCAAGAAAATTTGATATTTATATTGGCAGTCGAAGGGTTTCTTCGCATCAGAATTTGTTACAAGCTTGAGTCCAATCTCCTGAAAAAGAAAGATACATTTGTTGCAAAACATTCATCTCTGTAAATCATGCCTTGATGGAGATTGTTTGTGCACTTGGAAACAGAACAGAAATGCAAACATTCTCAAACATCTTAGTTAGAAATGAACACTTATTGCTTAACCAATGAATTAGCATCCATTTTAAAAACTCGCAGTGTTATACGCGATCCAAAAAAACGATCACTTTCATAACAAAAGGGCCTCACTTATTTTACAGTCTTTAACTTTATAATGAATGAATACATTGCCCTTACAGGTCAATGTCACAGTGCTTCATGTGGTCTTTAAGCAGTAAAAGTCTAGTCTAAAGTCTTACTTTAAAGATGCTGAAAACATCATTCTTCTGAGTGACTGGTCCATAGTAAAGTGAACGCGGGCTCCTCCGTGGCAGCAATATCTCCTCTTCACCGATTGGTCCGGGGCCAGGAAAGCATGGATATGGTCCAAACTCATCAATATCATACGGGTATCCTGACAACCTCTGCACAGGCAGCTGATTGTACACCTACACAGAGTTAAACACAATATTAAATCAAAGCTCAAAATATCTTTTCTTTTATTTGTGGAGCAGTTTTGCATATCAGTTTCTTTTGGGGAGCAACTTTTTTTCAATCTCAGGTCGGGTGGCACATTGGAAAACTGGTTGGAATATTGGATATTTGTACTTTGTTTGTTGTGAAGTTCAACTTATCTTACATAGTCAACGGTGAGTTCCTTCTCTGCCTGCAGCAACAGGACGCTCTGGTCAATGGCTCTAACAGAGCACAAAGAGCCAGGCTGAGCTTGGAGTTTCAATGTGGTTTTCTCTGCTGGAAGCTCCTGGAGGGACGAGAACTGAACAGAAACCTGCACAGCAGACAGCAGGGGGTCAGTGGCGACAAATCCAGTATTTATTAATTTCATTAAAACTCAAGCGTAAAGTATAACCGTTGTTAATTTTGTATTTCAAAATCTCCAGGCAGGTACAACCTTGTTCTTGAGACAGAGCTGGATGGGGAAGTCCTGGCTGTCGGCCACAATCTCGCCACCAGGCAGCACGGTGGCAACTAAAACCTGTGCAAAGGGTGCCAGGTCCATCACTTGATGGAGGGGTATGGTCACCTCCCCTTTGTTCTCTGACAGAGGTAAGAACAAAATGTTAAATGTAGAATGAAATTAATTGAAGCAGGGACAAACTGGTTACTCTTAATAGTAAAGTAATAGACTTAACCAAGCAAATCAATTAACTAGAAAAAATATAATAATAATAATAATAATAATAACAACGTTAAAAAATAACTAAATAATAATAAAAAGTTATTGTTGATCATGGTTTGAAAAAGAAAAAAGAGGCAATGCTCTTTCAAGAACGGATTGTACTAAAAAGTTAAATACAACTGAACTATACTTGGGCAGTGATTCTTTTGCATACCATACATGCGAGAGCCCAGATACCACTAGTGGTACTAATATCAAATTTTGTGAATCAATGCAATACATAATTTCTTTATGGATTGGTTTTAGCCTGTTTAATAAATGTACAGTAAGTCGAATAATGTTAAGGTGGTCCTTGCATCCTTTAAATTTTCTGTATGCGGGCCTTTGAGTAAAAAGTTTGGATAATGCGAACTGCGAGTCTCTGATAAAACTTCCACCCGTCTGTTGAATGTGGGAAGAATCAACACATGCAAGCACATTTATATGAGTACAATTTAAATCATATTACCTGTACCCATTCTAACAGCCACTGGGATATTGCCATGCTGCACAAGTGCTCCTTTGGACACCACCTAAGAAGTACATGTAGCATCAAAGTCAAGTGTGACTGTACCCACACAGACATTTGAAACTTGTTTATTATTCAGTGTGATTCTTACACAGTGCTAACATTTCTAGTTCGGACTGAAGTTGCCAATACTGAGATCAACTGGACTCACCAAGTAGTAAAACTCTAAGGTCTCCTGTCTCTTTTTGAGCTCCTTTCCCTGGATGATGTACCGAGCTCGTACCGTGGCACCCTTGTTACAGGCGATGTTCCCGCTGACCGGCATGAGCTTCAAAAAACTATTACTCTTGGAGTAGAACTCAGAAACATAATGGTAGGCATTCCTGTACTCTGGTTTTCGAATATCTGGAATATACACATTGTCATCAACCAGCTGGGACTTGGCCTGTTAACACAAAAAAAGACAGTTGTGAAATTCCAAGACAGTTGCCACTTTGAATCTAAGATCGGTCCAGTCACATGGCAGTAGTGTAATGAGGCGGCATCGCAAATGAGCGTTAGCAGTTAAGCAGTCAGTCAGTAAAGCCCATCTAGGCAGTGTATCACTGCCTTTGTTGTTAGCGCTAACTAGCTGATATGACAGAATGCAGATGGATTTATAACTTTTCCTAAAAAAACAAAAACAAACAGGGTTCTGACATTGGCCAAGTTATGGCGAGGGATGCTGAAGGTTAAATAAAGTTCTTTTAAACAAAAATTTAAAAGACTTTCCGTAGGATGATGCGGCTCTCCGTCAACTTGCTGGTGTACACTGTAGATATGTTTTTTAAATAAGTGATGAATTAGTGTTTTGGACAATGCATGGTAAACAAAAAGCACTGTATTTACTAGATTTCTATTTATCGTTTTGATCAAATTAGATTTTTTATTTGTTCGACTGTGACGTGACGTAGCTTGGCATATTTAGGCTCTGAACATGTCCGTTTAAAAAACAAAAGAACTTTATTCCTCTACTATTCACCACAGTGGCCTAAAATGAACAACATTGTAGTCACAAACCTCAAGATTCACATTGTCCTTCCAGTTGCTGGTGTCCAGTGAAAATGAGGCCATGCCTTCTGTGTTTGTGGTTAGTTTTAAGGTGATTGAGTGCGGGTTGAATAAGTACACAGGCTCATTAGCCACAGGTTTTTTGTCTGGACCAGTCATTTTCACCTGCAAACAAGATGAATGAGGATAAAATGTCAGATTTTGGATGGACAAAACTTAAAATAGTTGTTTAAATAATGTAAAAAGAAATTTGACAACAATTTCGTATTAGTGGTGTGGTATGGTTGGGACTAGTTAGTACTTTGACTTCTTGTGAGCATCATGGCTACTAAATAGCAGGTAACCCTGATGAACTAACACAAAAAGCGGCAATTAGAATGCCACTATCTTAACTTCCTTTCTTTTACCAACTTGCTCCTCTATAGACTCCCAATAATAATTTAGAATCTAATAATTAAAGTCCTTGCAACATAACTTCTATGCAAGTTTGAAAATTTAAAAATCTAATTTGAACAGCTAAGCATTTCAGTAGTACTGACCCCAATAATACCATATACATATAAGCCAGTAAAATTGCAAAAACACAACACCACTATTGAAGTTGAAATTTTCACCCAAGAGGTTTCTCAGAATGTGGTATTAAGGAATTGAGCTATTTTAACATTTAACTATTTCAACAGCCATCGGAAATCCTCCTTCAATAAACAAGAAGCAAGCCGCAGACAGCAAAGCTTTTAAAGATGACGCTTCAGTTAAATTGCGACTGCTGTCATTCAAATCGAGGACAGTCCAAACGTCACTGGACTTGACTGGACTTCAACCGCTTTGAAGTGCAATTTGTCCTTGGTCTCATTGGTTGGATATGGTTTTATCTTGGTTTACACAACATAAAAAAAAAGAAAAAAAGAGTGCCTACCTTTCCTGAAAATGGGATGCCAGGCCTGTACGCTTGAGGTACATCTTCAAAAGTGACGGTTCTGATAACGGCACTGAAGCGTGCCCGCCCTGTACCTTGCAGGGTCACCCCTAAAAGGGAACGAAATGATTATAAATCACAACCAGGCATCAAGTCATACAGGTAACATGATGGTGAGCAAAGCTTTTCACCAGCTTACCTGTGCCATACTCCTCCACTTCAGCTTCCACCACAAAATTATCGTCATACATATACTGGTTGAGGGCAAAATCTTCCAAGCTCACCATTTGTGTAGCACAGCCACTGCCATCGGTCTGGAAGAGTGTCACCTTTAGACTAATTGCAGTTCATGGCTTGCATGAAGAAACAGACAATAGTGGTTTATTATCAGCGACTCACTTTCAGTTGAAATGTCTTGCAGATGTTTGACTCCATCGGAGAACGCCAAAAATAGCGAATTGCAGTCCTACAAAACACCGCCTTGACTGAGCCAACAACTGGTTTTCCGTAAGTGTATCTGCACGGAAAAGCAAAAGTTTATTTCAGACATTTTCATCTTTCTTCATCATCATGTTTGCTGAAATGAAAGGAATTGCATTGAAATAGTGAGTTTCAGACCATTTGAAAGACACTTTATGTACAATTTTTTTTATTGCTTAAGTTTTAATATCTCCATGTAGTTGTTTTTTCTTTTTACAAAAAGTCATGAGGAGGCAAAGTCAGACCAAAACACTTACTTTCCACAAATCTTCAGCGTGACCTCCTCATCCAGGATGGAAATCACGCTCGGGAGTTGAACAGTTACCTCAAATTTGGGCAAAACTAAAAAGTAATACAAATAAGTATAAATGAACAAAAAGAAATGTGAAACAAGTGCAATTTTTTTATAGCAAATATAGCAGACCATATTCCTTGATTTCAAAGATGTGGGAGATTTTCTCTCCTTTGTCCGTGGTGGCAGTAATTACGTAGGTTCCTTGCGCTGCCTCGGGAATAATCGGATGCGAAAGATCGAGGATTCCAGCGTTGACAAATTTATCCAACCACTGAGCAATTCGATTTGAATTGGGATCCTACACGAAGAAAGACACAAAACACAAGTGTGCTTATTGACTCTAGTAATAGTTGCAAGGGACCATCACCACACAACCTGAACGGGACTTTTTCTTTATTTTGTGGCACTTAATCAGTAAGAACTCCAGCTTTGATGAATGTCTAACTGAAATAAAAAGTTTACATTTTATTGCCACTTTGTGTTAAATTGCTAATAGTGTTCATGAGTTGAGAACATGATTAGAACATACGCACGTACGATTCTCCTGAGATTCATACAATGATCCATTGAAATCCCTCTTAAAGCAACACACCCACTATATTATATTTCAAATGTTTTCATTGTGGCTCTCAGCCACTCAAGCGATCATAACGGGCTCTATTTTCATGCCCAGCTCAAGTCTAGCGTGAAGCGCAGTTTAAATGTGTGCTTGGGTGGAGTTTTCTTTCTTTTGGTATTTTTATAGACAACGCAGGTAGACAGTTGTATGTGCGCCATTGCGGGATTCTTACCTGAAGCTCCACCACTGTGTACTGAAAAAGAACAAATAGACTAGTCAAACTCTTCTCAAATAGATGTGACACATACATTTTTACAGCATGCTTATTATACTGACAAACTGTCAGTTGGCTTTTGCACATTTGGTCCTGACGCATATTGTCTCATTTGATTTCTTGAATTCTTTCTTTTTCAACCTTAGACAAAGATGGTGGAGTATCTTCAAAGATAATTGAAAACTTACCAGTCGGTCCATAGGGATGAAACTGGAATCCATGGAAACAATTCGGAACTGCACTGTAAAGGTGAAGTGTGGTAAAGTGAAATAATTATTAAAAAAAAGTTTCAAGCATTGCTTTAAATGCATTACATACAGTCGAAATATCAGATCGAACAAACAGAAATGAGGATAGTTTTCCTTTTGTGTTAGGTTTCAAAAATTATTTTTGAGATTTTATGGACCACATCTATGGAAGTGTGGAACTCCCAATGTGGACCAAACATTTTTGACTGGAAAACACATTTGAACGTGTTTGCAAGCTCGTTTAAATGTATTTCAAATACGTTTGAAAGTATTTGCAAGTATGTTCAAATGTAGACGCTAAAGAAAAAAAAAGAAAGCATTTCTTCCGCTTACTAGGTATGCGCATGTGCAAGTCAATACCCAGTGGCATTACGGGAAAAAACGCTTTGTTTTTAGCATTTAGCCTACAAGTATGTTCAAATGCAGTTGCAAGTACATATTTGCCACTTGCAAGTATGTTCGAACATACCCCATCTTGTGCCTCTAATTTGATTTGCAACAAGAAACAGTGCGTGAGGAAAACCAACCAATCACAGACAGAGGGTTTGACTGATGAGGTGAGCAGCTCATTTGCAGTACGCTCACATCATCACATGGACACTCATGAGCTGACACCTTGGGTTTCAGGAGCTTTACTGACACTAAGGTGAAATATCCACCTTCAGATAATAACAAAATGCCCATCCTACATTTGCCACCAACTGGGCTCAAGCCGAGTAAACAGAAGCAGTGTGGACCTCATCCAGCTAAGAGGATTCAGAATGTGACGCGGAAATAGCAACTTTCTCACAGCTAGGTTGATTGTCTCATTTTGAGGTTTAATTGATCCAACATTCCTGTTTTACCCCAAAACACTCTCTCTCAACTCTCAATAGATTGATTGTGGTGATACTTACCGGTCTGTCCAGGTTTGTAGATGGGTTTATCAGTCTGGACAATGTGGATGAAAGCAGGGGGCATAATGAGGATTTTGGTCTTTTTGTTCATGGTGCCACTCTCCCCTTTCACAGTGACACTCAGGGTTGCCACAGTACGAGTGCGCACTAGTGGGACCTACGTGCCAAGAACGACACAGACAGAAAACAGATTGAAGAAGGGGAGGATCAATAAACAGATGAACGGCTCCTTGTACAATAAAATAATGATCACCTTTATAGGTCAAGAAAAGGATGGTTGGCTAGATAGATATACTTGTTTGATGACTAACGTACCTGAAAGTTCAGACAGTCGTAGTAGTCCTGTGTGACTGCTTGCTTCATGATGAGGGTGCTGCGAGAGCCCATGTGCAGGGTGACACTCAACACAACGGGCTCTGTGGGCTCGTTGATGAGGACACAAAGCGTTTCCTGCAACCCTCCTCTCACCTGGGAGCTCACGGTCACGGCAAAGATGCTGCACGGGTGGAGAGAACACAAACCTTACTACAACACATTCTGAATGGCCCCTTGATACAAAGCCCAAAAATTATTCAGAAAACGCTGATAAACATGCCGTAATACTGATGAAAAATTGTGGATCAGTTGGGTCAAGACTGGCTCTACTTACGTGTCATTGAACTGAGCCGATGATGCACCTTGCAGAAAGACAGATGCAAGTATGATCGCCAATGTGTGGAGGGCCGGTGCCATTTTTCTGCACCAGTGCACTCGGACACTGATGCAAACCTTTTGGACTTTGCCTTTTTTATACTCTACCGATCCACTGCAACCCCCGCCTTCACAAACACTCCCCTTCGCATTCTTCACCCTGCTGTCAAACGAGTTTCTCTCCCCAAAAGTTCAAACCGGACGATCCTGCTGCCAATGGTCCACAAATTATGAGGAATTTGAGAGATGTGGCAGGGGCAAGATCATCTACTGCTTGATCATTTTATTGTGTTTGATTTTGTTGCACTGTTGTAAACCAAATTGCCCCCTGGGGACAATAAAGATCTTCTTCTTCGTTATTCTTCTTAATTATTCTTATTTTTTGCTCCAGTCACAATATTGAGCATATTTTGGAATATGTCAAACTCCTGAATTTTTCAGTCGACACCGCAGTCATCGGTCACATCAACAGCAATGACAAGTCTGTATATCGACAGAAAATAGAACAAAAATGTGTTAATGTGGCCAACAGAACCTGCGGTTGAACACGCTCAAGACTGTGGAGCGTATATTTCAGCAAACATCCTTGGCCACAGCTGCCCATCATGATGTCCAACTGCTCTGTGTCAACCTTCAAGTTCCTTGGATTTATTGTCTCTCAGGAACTGAAGCCCCGCTTGCCACGGGTGCTGCTATGGCCGCTCTATGCAGCAGTCATTGAATCAGTCCTGTGTTCATCCATCGCAGGCTGGTTTGGTACTGCTACAAAGAAGGACAAAATCCGCCTGCAGCAGGCAGTAACAATTGACGGTATCACCGTACCCACTGGCATGTTGCAAGAACTAACACAAGGAAAATTGTCTTCAACCCGCCACATCCTGGTCACCACCTCTTCGAGCTCCTTCCCTCAGGTAGGCACTATCAAACTAATCTCATCAAAACTACCAGACGTACAAATAGCTTTTTCCCTTTTTCCATTGCCTCCCTGAACAGTTGACTCATAATTCATTTTATATTGCTTAATGACTCTGCACATCACTTGCACATCGGTTATTGTTTGATACTACGGCACTAAAGGCATTCTTCATTGCTCAGTGATTCTTTGTACTTATGTGCTACGTCCCAAATGTCATCTTTGTGTAGTTTTTCAGACATTTTTTCCCCAGATAATTTAGAAATTGTTTATTCAGGCCTGAATTTTCTGATACTAATTCATGTGTGGAACCTTCATTGTGGGTCATATCGCCCAAGTGACACAAAATATATTCCGCCTGTTCACCCTGCATCCATCTTGCCTGCATACACATCAGACTATGCTTGCTTAGAAGTAAGGATTCCAAAAGGGTTCTTCATGAACGGCAGAGCTTCTACCCAGAACTATGGCCCCTTTTGAAAAAAATAAAAATCTTCAAGCGTTCTTTTGAGGCTAAGGGTTAGTGTAAGAACCATTTCAATACAGAGAAATCTTTTTGGAAGAAGGGTTTTTTCAAGGGCTGTTGTAGATATAATATTAATCAAATATTTAAATGTTTAGCCATTTTTCAGTATTAACTTTGAAATTCTAAGGACATTTTACAAGGAGAGTTAAAAAAAAGAAGAAGGTAATCAAGCATTGAGGAACGAACTCTTGACCTTCAGCTTTGGAGAAAACCTCTGTACCACCTGAGCTATGCCAATCTTGTTTGGTCCTGTACTGCATTGCTGGTGTGTCCAAAATAAGGCCATCGTAATTGGAGCTACGATGATTCCACTGGCACCAGCAACATACTAAAGCACAACATGAGCAGCATGGCTCAGGTGGTGCACTGCTGCTGTCCCCCAATCTGAAGGTTATGGGTTTGTATCTCACTTTTTGAGTAGCCTTTTTTTGTTTGTTTTTTAAATAAGATGGTAAAATGTACTCAAAACTCTCATTGTAAAATTAACTTAGAATTTCTGAGTGACAATTCCAACCCCCCCCCCCCCCTCCTTTTTTTCCTCTCAGTGCACTATGGGACTCAGTTAAGAGGTATTTGTCTGCAGAAGAACTTTTTTGTGTGTGAACATTTTCAATTTTGTGATAAATAACACTTAACCTAAGAATACAGTACAAATTATATAATGTTGCAAGTTCGCAACACAATATGCTCTCTGTATATGAATTTTGTCCCTGCCGTAGTAACCTCAAGGGAGGACCTCGGGTCCATTTATTCATTTTTAGAAATTGGGGAAGTGACCTATTTCTTCATGGTTGCGGGTGGCACCTGTGGATCAGGAGGTAGATGTGGTTTGTTATTAATCAGAAGGTCTGCTGTTCAATTCCAACTCTCTCCAAGCTGTGTTGTTGAGTCCTTGGGCAAGACATTTTGCACACATTGCTCCAGTGCCACTCACACTGGTGTAGGGATGGCGCGAATGTTTGCGGGTGTTCATGTTGCCCAGGGAAAAGCTGGATTTTAGTGTGTGGGAGCTGGAAGTTTTGGTTGCCCTTTGGGAGCTGATTACGGGTTTTGCTACCGACTACACACTCAGCCCTCTTCAAAACAGGTGTGACACATCAGTGGTGGAGATTACTATTCACACATGTGATCACCAGGCTGTGTATGTATTACAGGCTGGATTGCAGTTAAACCGTGCCCTGCGATTGGCTGGCAACCAGTTCGCGGTGTACTCCGCCTACTGCCCGGGATAGGCTCCAAGCCCCCCCGCGACCATTGTGAGGAAAAACGGTTAAGAAAATGATAGACTTTTTTTTATGTTAAAATTTGTTTCTTTTTTGTAGACATGAGTTAGAGAAATTGGACAGAAGAAAAAGTGTGACGCTGGCTTCAATAAGTGGGTTAGGGTGAGTATTGAACCTTTTTTTGCAGTAATTGACTTTTACTGAAAAGTATTTCAACGTTATTAAAAGTAATTAATGTGAAAACCTTGTGGCTTTCCCTCACTTTCACCTGATTTTGTGCCAGTTGGCGCTTTTGTTATAGGAAACAGGCTTATTCAGTCTGTTATGCTGTCACCATTATGATGTGATGATAAATAAATAAATAAATAAATAAATGCATACTCTGACTGCTTTCATTCAACTATGCATGGCTTAACTTTACTTTTTATAAATGGCTTCATCAGGTGCAGTATGTATGCTTTGTATTGGTGCTACTAACTGTCTTTTTTTGTCCTCCCTTTCAATGTCGCGATTGCTGGAGATGATATGAATCCACCCGCTGAGGACAGCCTGGTGTGCATGGCTTGCGTGCGTTGCTGATTTCACTTGACCTGTGTTCACTTCTGTCCTCCCTCCGGGACCTACATAATAACTTTTCCTTAGACAGTCTGTTGTCCTTATCCATCATTGTCCAAAGATTTTTAAATCAGAAAAACACAATTTGAATGTTTCTCAGTGTCAACAATAATGATGAATACAACAAACAATAATTTTGATGTGTAGAAGTGTGGTTCTAAATAAACACCCTTATACAAAAAAAAAAAAAAAAACCTCCTTGTGCAGGTTCTAGATAAAACCCTTGAAACGTAAAAGGGTTCTCAGTATAACTTACTGTGTTAGGTCTAGATGCAATATAAAGGGTTCTTTGTGGAACTTGCTGTGGAGGTTCTAAATCATGAAACCCTTGGAATATAAAAGGGTTCTCAGTGGAATTTGCAGTGAAGGTTCTGGATGAAACCCTTGAAACATCACGGTGTTCTCAGTGGAACTCCCTGTGTGAGATGTACTGTAGATGAAACCCTTAAAGGATTCATTGTTGAACCTCTCAGACAGGGTTCTGGGTGGAACCTTTCACAGATGGTTCTGGGTATAACCCATTATGTTCTCGGTGGAACACTTTGGAAGGGTTCCAGGTGGAACCTTCATAAACTGTTCTAACAGGAACCAAAAAAGGGTTTTCCTATGAAGAAGTTTTATTGATTGCAAACACATAAAACAAAGGGCCAAAATTGAGTCCTCCTAGCTGAGTAAACAGAGTAGACTGACAAGTAGCCTTTTGTGGCTTATACTGTACAGCCATGTTACAGGAGTGACTTGTTAAGTCAGTAACATAGTATTGAGCTAATCCAGACACTGCCCTTGCTGCACAGGCTAAACTGGTTCTTAAGAGTTGCCCAATGCAGGTCACAAATAGGGAAAGTCCCAGGCCCTGCCGGGGGCCCCAAATCGTTTGCAGCCCCTCTGTTCGAGTTGGGCCAGCATGCCGATGTCATCCATTGGCCAAAACAACTTGTGTGACCGGCTGGGTCGGGCAAAACCAACCCAATCTGACACTGAGTGATGGCCGTTTTACATTTTTGATTTCACTAGGATCAGGGGTGCACATAAGCGGTGTGCAAGTGTGCATGCATACTATAAATCGTCATATGCGTCATATTTCAAGAATATGTAGGGTGAGCAGAAGTCTCAGGTTAACCAGGGATAGTCTCCCTTTTTTTTTTTTAGCCTTGTGTCCCAGGTCCCAGTCGATTTTGCCAGCATCACTGTTTTGTCCCACGTTTACGCAGGTCCCATCCTGGAGCCTACACATGGCAAAACAATTGGCTTGAAAATTATGTCAATCACACAGTTGTCGTAGCAGTCATACAATAAACCTATTAAAAAAGGAATGTAACTTATATTCCTTTCTGTTAACTTTCACATTCACGTTTGAATTTGTATTCTCATCTGATAGCAGGTATGTTTTCGTCATACCGGAACTAGAACTTCTTCTTGCTTCTGTGTCTAAGAATTATGGGGAAAATAGTCCTACTAGCCTATTACTGTGGTTGCCAGTCAGACTCAGTGCAAACTGATATTTGCTGGCGGCACATTTCCAATGTTATAATGTTGGACCGAGGTGAAAAAAACAGCACAGCCAGCTTCCAATTGCTGCAGTGACTGAGCAAAAAAGGTTGTATATTGATGACTGCATTGGCTTGTTTAGCACTGTTGAGCTGTCAACCAAGAGAGCATTTAGCATTAGCTAAAGCAAAACCACAACCACTGGTAACCAGATTGCCCAGCGATTAAATTAGCTATTAATAGTTCCTGGTGTGAATTTATTGTATACAGTATTTGATTTTCAGCAAAATATGTAGTGTGTCTGGCATGCTGCAAGAACTAACCCTTCTGCCTGTATTCACATGTCAGTCTATGATTGTGTGCTACTGTGACGTTTTATTGATTGTGAACACATAAAATAGGGGCAAAATGGGGTCCTTCCTAGCTGAGTAAACAGGGTAGACTTACGACTTACGGCATAGTCTCTTGAGGCCTATAGATCCATGTTACAGGACAAGTACTGACTTTTTAAAAGTTTGTAACATAATTAAACTAATTCGGACAGTACCCTTGTTGCACAGGCCCAGCTGGTTCTTGGAGTCGCCCAAGGCATTCAGGTTAGGCAAAGGGAAAGTCCCAGGCCCTGCCAGGGGGCCCAAATCGTTTGCAGCCAAACTAAAAAGTATATTAATCTTAGACCTATAACTTTGCTGAATGTTGATTACAAATTGTTGGCCCATATTTTTGCTGATCAGTTAAAAACTGGTATTGGTAAGTCAAGGACAATCTGGATTTATTAAGGACTGATCCATACACCTATTAGGTTGGTTCTTGATTTAAATAGATCCTTAATTGAAGATAATGGTTTTGTGTTATTTTTAGATTTTTATAAAGCTTTAAATTTGATTGAACATTCAATTATGATTAAGTCCCTCGAATATGTTGGGTTTGGTTAAAGGTTTAGTAAGGTAATTAATATGATGCACAAGGCGGGGTGTGAATAATTCAGTTTCTCTTCCTGCAGGAACTTGTTCTCCTTTATCATTTATTTTGGTGGCTAAGTTGTTAGCTATTTTTATGATAATGATCCTTTAAATGTATTTGTTAATCATTTAACAATAACTCAATTAGCTGATGAAACGACAACATTTTTTAAATAAAGAAGATCACTGTCATGGTCTGGGCTTTGGTTTTGTCATGTTTTCCCTGTGTCCTGAGTCTCTTGTTGGGTAGTGTATTCGCCTGTGCCTGGACCCTTGTGTCATCCAATCAGTTACCTCAGCCACCTGCCTTGTCCAGGTGTTTCTTGTTGTCTCGTTAGAATGTGTTTTTAGTTCCCTGCTTTCTTTCAGTCCCTGTCAGTTCACTAGTCAGGTTTCCATCCAAATGTTTCAAAATTTTTAAGCAATTTTTGTGAAAATGCACAACACGGACATGCGACTTAGGCCCTGTCACGTTTCGGTTTTGTATGGCTTAGGGGTTTGTTTATTTTGGTGCGTTTGTTGTGTCTTTCTGTGATTGGTGTTTGTCTTGTGTTTTTGAGTGTTTCCCCTGTCTCGTTATGTCTGATTACGTCCACCTGTGTGCCTGTTCCCTTCCCAGTATGTTTGACCAATCGGTGTCCTCTTCCTATTGTGTTCCCCAGCTGTGTCTCATTAGTGTTGGTGTATTTAGTCTGTTGTGTTTGTCCAGTCGATGTGGGATCATTGGCTACGTCAGGCGTCGAAGTCCTGTGTGGTTGTCGAAGTCCTGTGTGGTTGTCGAAGTCCTGTGTGGTTGTCGAAGTCCTGTGTGGTTGTCGAAGTCCTGTGTGGTTGTCGAAGTCCTGTGTGGTTGTCGAAGTCCTGTGTGGTTGTCGAAGTCCTGTGTGGTTGTCAAAGTCCTGTGTGGTTGTCAAAGTCCTGTGTGGTTGTCAAAGTCCTGTGTGGTTGTCAAAGTCCTGTGTGGTTGTCAAAGTCCTGTGTGGTTGTCAAAGTCCTGTGTGGTTGTCAAAGTCCTGTGTGGTTGTCAAAGTCCTGTGTGGTTGTCAAAGTCCTGTGTGGGAGTCTGTTAGTCGCGTCGCGCCAAGCTAAGCCTCGTCTCAGTCTAGTTGCCTACGTCTCAGTCTCGTCGTCCTCGTCACAGTCGTCCACATTCCTGCTAAGTTCTCCACGTCCAGCCAAGCTTCCCATGTTCTGCCAAGTCAAGCCAGTCCCGTCACGGCAACCAGCCTCCGCTCGCTCAGTCCCGTCACGGCAACCAGCCTCCTCTCACTCAGTCCCGTCACGGCGACCCGTCTGCCCCCGTCCTCTCACCCGTCCCCACTTGTTCCAATAAAATTTCTCCTTTTGTTTACAATTCCTGTCTCCCTGATGTGTCTCCTCGTCTTTGGGTCCACCCTCTCCTACGCGCACCATTTCATGACATGCCTGTTTCCGTCTGTTATTCTTTTGCAAATATTGAGAGGGGACAAAAAAGAAGTGTACAATTCACTAGAGTGCATGAAATAACATCGTTTCACAAAAAGCTCTTTTTCTCCGCTTTTTGTTTCAAAACAGAGAATTTCAGTGAAAGTAACCATTTTCTATTGTTGATTACTGAAGAACGGAATAAGGTTTTCTGATGAAAGATGAGAGTCCAATCTTTCATTTGGTAGTAAATGTGTTTCCATAGTCCAAACACAACATTTTCTGTGGACCTTGAAAGATCAGTCAAAATGCTTAAATCGGCTGGCACTGGCGACATCCCGTGTGACGTAATATCTGGTCAAAACGTGAATCCGGTCTTGTCAGTGTTTATTTGCAAAACCTGTTTACATAGTCAAAATTCGGATTTTCCTTTTTTTCGATACGCTTCAAAATCCACTTCCAAGTGTAAAAACTTTTTGCGAATTTTGGAACTTTGTTTTTGTATTTCTGGCGTTTCCATTCAGTTTCTTTTTCGCAATTCTTGAAAAATTTGAATACAAATAGGTGTATGGAAACCCCACTAATGTCTTCATCACACCTTCTTCCCTGCGTCTCTGAGTCCTGTCTTGTTTAGTCTAGTATGTGTAAATGTATTCCCGGTTTTGCTTTGTACATTGTTTATTTTTCATGATTCCAGTACCTTTGTTGGCTTTTTGTTTTGCATTAAATTAAATTATGTTAAAGAGCACACACCTGCCTCGTCTCTCTTCTTCCCCACTTTTGGGTCCACTTAAATCAAACATGATAATCACATTTCTATTTTTTTAATTTTTTTTTAATTTATGTGAGTGGATGACCGCTGGACTCGCACAACAGTTTACTTTCACTTTCGCATTTGTCCGTTTCGTGTGCAAACGTTACACTTTCTTGACGGCCTTTTTTTCCGGGGAATAAATAGCAAGTAGCAGACCGTACACACTCCTCCGATGAATATACATTGGACTCGGGGCACTCTTCGTCGTCTGATTGAACATCCGCCTGAGCGTTGTGCTCCGTGTTTTCCGGTGTCAGCATCGCTCGCCCGTGAACCTTTATAACGTCGTCATAGCCGCCGCGTCAGCGCTTCCAACTTCCGCGTCAACCTCGGAGTCACCATCATCATCATCGATGATGATCATCGTCGTCATCAATGTGCTCTTTAGCGTTGGTCGATGTCTTTGAAAAAAACGGCATCGCCATTATGGCTTCTTCAGCCAATGTCCCCTCAACACTCTAGCCCCGCCTCACGTCTTCTACTGACGCCCACCCAATCTTGTCAAAAGAGAGTCATCGCTGCCCTCTAGGGGCCAAAAATAGTCATTAGGCACAACAGACTTGATGGAAACTTTCACCACAGATGCGGAAGGGTTCCCTCTACCCGTTTCAAAAAAAAAAAAAAAAAAGGTGGACGTCTTTGGCGCTCCTCCGTAGGTTTTTGCAGAACGTCATTTAACGTCTTTGGCAGTAAAAGAGTTAATGCACTTTTAGCTCAAAAACAGCACACAAAAAAACACTACAGTTTATCAAGAATTACAAAAGCACTCATACGACATCATCACACGCTTTCTGTTCTTCTTTTAAATTATTGGTGGATTACATCTCTATTTTGTATACCGCCACCTACAGCAGTGGAGTCCCCTCTCAATATTTGCAAAAGAATAACAGACGGAAACAGGCATGTCATGAAATGGTGCGCATAGGAGAGGGTGGACCCAAAGGCGAGGAGACACATCAGGGAGACAGGAATTGTAAACAAAAGGAGAAATTTTATTGGAACAAGTGGGGACGGGTGAGAGGACGGGAGCAGACGGGTCGCCGTGACGGGACTGAGCGAGAGGAGGCTGGTTGCCGTGACGGGACTGAGCGAGCGGAGGCTGGTTGCCGTGACGGGACTGGCTTGACTTGGCAGAACATCGGAAGCTTGGCTGGACGTGGAGAACTTAGCAGGAATGTGGACAACTTAACTGTGACGAGGACGACGAGACTGAGACGTAGGCAACTAGACTGAGACGAGGCTTAGCTTGGGGCGACGCGACTAACAGACTCCCACACAGGACTTTGACAACGACGCAGGACTTTGACAACGACGCAGGACTTTGACAACGACGCAGGACTTTGACAACGACGCAGGACTTTGACAACGACGCAGGACTTCGACACCTGACGTAGCCAATGATCCCACACCGACTGGACAAACACAACAGACTAAATACACCAACACTAATGAGACACAGCTGGGGAACACAATAGGAAGAGGGCACCGATTGGTCAAACATACTGGGAAGGGAACAGGCACACAGGTGGACGTAATCAGACATAACGAGACAGGGGAAACACTCAAAAACACAAGACAAACACCAATCACAGAAAGACACAACAAACGCACCAAAATAAACAAACCCCTGAGCCATACAAAACCGAAACGTGACAGGGCCTAAGTCGCATGTCCGTTTTGTGCATTTTCACAAAAATTGCTTAAAATTTTTGAAACATTTGGATGGAAACCTGACTAGTGAACTGACAAGGACTGAAAGAAAGCAGGGAACTAAAAACACATTCTAACGAGACAACAAGAAACACCTGGACAAGGCAGGTGGCTGAGGTAGCTGATTGGATGACACAAGGGTCCAGGCACAGGCGAATACACTACCCAACAAGAGACTCAGGACACAGGGAAAACATGACAAAACCAAAACCAAAGCCCAGACCATGACAGTGATCTTCTTTATTTAAAAAATGTTGTCGTTTCATCAGCTAATTGAGTTATTGTTAGATGATTAACAAATACATTTAAAGGATCATTATCATAAAAATTAGTTTGTTTCTACCTTATTCCGTTTTTCAGCAATCAACAATAGAAAATAGGTTAGTTTCACCGAAATGCTCTGTTTTAAAACGGAGAAAAAGAGCTTTTTGTGAAACGATGTTATTTCATGCACTCTAGTGAATTCTACAATTCTTTTTGTCCATGAATGATGCCACAAACACCTAAATAGTGCTTTACTTCTGTAATGCACCACCACCAACAATGAAAGTCTCTTTTGATAGCAAAATAACAGTTTATTTACATAGAAAAGTGTAACAATTTGACAAACTATTTACAAAGGTGTGCATCTGTGCATGTGTGACTATTTACAATTGTGTGGAGTTTGAACTACACAATTTTTCTTTTTGTGTGGTATACAGTGTAACACTCCCCTGGGTGCAAGGGGACGCAGCAGGATTTGCACCACAGGTTTGTTTCACTGCGAATGCCCTTTCGCGTGCAGACCCTACACTTTCTTGCTGGCTTTTTTTTTCTTGGAGTAGCAGGAATGTATTGCAGTGTGTGTTTGGCCATGTTGCCATCAAGTCGGCTTTCAGGATCATTATACGGTGACCTGTTTTGTCTGGCTTCCTCATGTCCTTCAGTTCCAACTTCCTCCTCCTGATCTTGTGGCAACAGCCACCCTCTCACCACCTGCTGGATGAACTCCAAAAAGTATTGACACTTCCCAGGATGTTTAGCTTTGTGCAAGATGTATGCATTGAACATGCATATCTGAAACAGATATGCAACAAACTTTTTGTGCCATTTCAAAGTTTTCCGCGTGAATGGGTGGTACAAGATGTTTTGATCCATCTTGTCCACTCCATTCATCGTGGAATTGTAGTCCAGAACACACATGGGTTTTTGGAAAGGCACTCTTTTTTTTTTGTGCCTTCCGCCACACCTCCACTGTCCGCATTTCATCTTTATGAAAAGTTGTCACCATCCTCAACAAACGTTTGTCCTGCCATGCCACAATCAAAACTTTTGTGTTGTGCCTTACCAGTTTCCCCCCCACCCCAAGGCCAGTGTTGGTTAGGCCCTGTTTTTCCTCAGCGTTCCACATACATTGGTACGTGCTGCCAGGAGACGTTCACACAAAGCAATTGAATTATAAAAATTGTCCATAAATAGTGTGTACCCATTTCCTGGCAGACGATCTAGTAAGTTGAACACTGTATCAGGCAGAGAACAACTGGTACCGACATAGGGTTGCATGTTGAAGCAATACCCCGTTTTGGAGTCACAGTATGTATGACTTGATCCCATATTTTATCGGCTTTTGGGGGTTGTATACCTTTAATGAAAGATGTCCCTGAAAACTCAACATCCCCTCATCAATGCATACATTCCTCCCCGGTTGAAACAGTTCCTTGAATTTGCTGTCAACGTGATTGAACACAGGACGAACTTTGAATAGTTTGTCGTCTGAACTGTGTGTCTCGTGGTTATTAAAGTGAAGGAAACTCCAGATGAGCTGGAAGCGGTTTCGAGGCATCGCGCGACTGAAAAATGGTGTCGTCTCTATTTCGTCCTGAGTCCAATACATTTCTATACTGGGCTTGTTTATATACCCAGTAAGAAATTGCAGTGCAAAAAAAATTTTCAGTTCCGACACAGACACTGGCTTCCAAGCACGACTCCTGCAGTGTGGCAGACTTTCAGCCCGTTTTTGCATTGACTGACGTGCATATAGATTTGTTTCATCGGCAATGTGCTGCAGCAATTCGTCCGTGATGAACAGCTGCAGGAAGTCACCTGGCAGGGTAGAATTCAGCTCTGCTGCGGCACCTCTCGGTCCTGGCTCCGCAGTAAAGGGGAATGTGTTTGGCTGCCAGCCTGCTTCATGCCAGCCAGAATTTTTGGGATCTGCAAATATACATTTCAATATCATATAATATTCATTTTAGATCAGTGTGATGCAATATATATATATAAATATATATGTTTACCTTTTTTCTTGGATCCACTGGTTGATGGACCTTTATTCTGCTCACTCTGAGGAGCGTCACTGAGCTGCAGCTGAAAGAAATATATGCAATTACAATAATATCGAAAGACCGTTTTCTTTTGTTGTTGCTTACCTTCGCAGTCTTCTGCGGATGAAATACTGTCCGAATCAGTGCCTTTGTGATCGGACTGTACCCATTCCTCCGAAGAATATCCGTCGGACTCAGGGTACTCTTCATCGTCCGATTCAACGTCCTCGTGTGGAGAAGTGCTCGGTCGTGCACCACGTTTTCCGGCGCTTGCACCGCTAGCCTCTGAGGCTTTAGGACGTGGTCGAAGCTGCCGCCGCGTCAACGCTGCAACTTCGGCATCAACCTCGTTGTCACCATCATCATCACCGTCGTCCGATTCAACGTCCTCGTGTGCAGAAGTGCTCGGTCGTGCACCACGTTTTTCGGCGCTAGCACCGCTAGCCTCTGAGGCTTTAGGACGTGATCGAAGCTGCTGCCGCGTCAACGCTGCAACTTCGGCATCAACCTCGTTGTCATCATCATCATCATCGTCGTCATAAACGTGCAATTTAGCACTGATTGATGCTTCTCCTCTTTGTAAAAACCGATCAAGCGTGAGCTGCTTATCACCGGTCGCCATTTTTCCTTTCTCTGCCATTCTCTCCTCGAGGCTCTAGCTCCACCTCACTTTTTATACTACTGAGCCCACCCGATCTTGTCAAAAGAGAGTCATCGCTGCCCTCTAGGGGCCAAAAATAGGCATTAGATCTGCTTGATACTTTCAGCACAGCTGGCCAAGGCTTTCCTCCACCCCCCCCCCCCCCCCCCCCAAAAAAAAATGGGTGGACGTCTTTTAACGTCCTTGGCGGCCCTCCGTAGGTTTTTACTAAACGTCATTTAACGTCTTTGGCAGTAAAAGAGTTAACCTTTCAAAGGGAAGTCAACCCCCCAAAAAATCTTTGCATTCTATACATGTTCCCAAAATTCAGCAGGTTCAGAATCAATTCACATTCCCTCACTGATGAGATGAAAACACAAGAATGATAATTTGCTTTTGTTTCAGCAACATATTGTCGGCCATATAGCGTAATTGCCTCGGCCATTTTTCAATATTTTGGGAAAAAAAGCAATTTACTTACCTGGTTACTGATCTGTTTAACTTTTGGTTACAATATCAGTAAAAAATAAATAAAAAATAAAATAAAATATATGTTTTCTTTTTTTCTCAAAAATTTGAAAAATGACTTCTCAGCATCAATATGGCGCTTGATGTCTTATTGATGTTGAATTGACATCAGATGCCCACATAACATGTTTGATGGCATATTGATGTTTGACATCGGATGCCCATTGGGTTAGGCAATTATACTATGTTGCCAACAGAGTGTTGAGTCAGAGTATTAAACATGTTTCGCCTTCCCAGGGCTCATCAGTGCAGCTTGGGTTATCCAATACCGTGATTACACTTCAGAGAATGCTGAAATCATATCATTCAATGTGTCACTGCAGTGAACCTTTATTGTTATCACATCTTGTTGATCAGGTGGATTGGGGGGAATGACAGGACCATCATAGATCAGTGTGACTTCTGCATCTTCCTCTGTGTTGTATGTCGGGCCAAAGGTAATTTCTGAATCAGCAGAAATATTGAATCCCGGTTAGATTTCACTTGAATAAACAGAGATCTCTTCCATTTCTGCAGAGTTTATTCACTGCTATTGTGTGACAAAACCAAGACTTCCTCAGACACTGTGCAGTCATAATATTGATTTGTGCTTATGTTGTGAATGCGAAACAACTCGGCCATGGCGAGCAGAAGCAGTGTGGTACAACTGTACCAATTTGAGTAAGACTTGTCTTTTACACATTTGAGAACTATTTTACTATGTGGAAAAGTGGCATAACGTTTTACCGTAAGAAAAAGCAGCATAACTTTACTACAATCAATACAATATGTACCAATCACACTTATTTGGATCCGAGTCAGAGTCACCTCATTTTGAGATTGGCCGATTCCGAGTCCCAATCTGATACCGCTGCATTTTATTAAGGAGGGGAAAAAAGTTGTTTGGAAAAATAACTACCCAAACACCTTTTATATGGTGAGTGGACAGTGGTTAAACTAAGTAAAACATAAAAGGGCTATTATTAAGCAGTATATTCATTTTTCACAAGAGCTTTATTTTTGAGAACCTACTGTAGCCGTTAAATTGATGGGCTAACCTAATGTTTTTTTCACTTTTGGAAGAAAAAAATACAGTATCAGGCCGGGAGCCAGGTCCACTCCTCAGGATGTTTTTTGTTACCTTTTTTTGACTATGAATTCCTGATATAGCTCAAAACTTGGGCCATCACAAGTTGATAAGGACCACCCCCAACTTGGCATTTGTTCACAGAGGCCAAAAAACACACCTTTTGGGAAAAGATTCTGGCAAAATTGTGTAATTGCAAATGTCAAGGTACAATAACTAAATAAATGGTCTAAAATTTTGCATGGTGTATCCTGACTAGTGATGGGCATGACAGTTATTTTAAGTGAACTGAATGTTTAGAATCAGTTCATTAAAAAGAAACGTTCAAAAGATGTGTTCATTCGGCACTCATCAAAGAAGTACCCATGAGGCCTTTGACCACTCAAAATCAGGGGTTTTAAATTCGTTCCTTGAGGGCCGGAGTCCTGCAGGTTTTGGATGTTTCCCTTCTCCAACACAGCTGATATATGATCACCTCATCCGCAAGACCTGCACAAGCCTGATAACTATCCTGTTAATTGGAATCAGCTTGTGTTGGAAGAGGGAGTCTTCCAAAACCTGCAGGAATTTGGACCTTGAAGGCCGAGTTTGCCCACCTCTGCTCTAAATGAACTGCAAAGATCCACAGCAGAGGTAGGGGAACCTTTCCATAGAACAACCATCTGCCAAGGACTGCACAAATCTGGCCTGTATGGAAGGGTGGCAAGAAGAAAGCCATTTCTAAAAGCGAGCCACAAGAAGTCACGTCTGCAGTTTGCCAGGAGCCATGTAGGAGACACCGCGGACGAAATGACAAGTGGAAGAAGTTGCTGTGGTCAGATGAGACCAAAATTGAACTTTTTGGCCTACATTTCAAACGCTATGTTTGGTGTAAGAACAACACTGCTCATCAGTCTCAATACACCATCCCCACTGTCAAACACGGTGGTGGGAGCATCATGCTCTGGTGGTGCTTGTCTTCTGCAGGCACATGGATGCAAGTAGAAGGAAAGATGGTTGGTGCCAAATACTGGGCGATCTTGGAAGAGAAACTGTTGGGGTCTGCAATAGACCTGAGACAGGGACGAAAGCTCACCTTTTAGCAAGACAATGACCCAAAGCATACAGCTAAAGCGATAATGGAATGGTAAAAGAAAAAAAAGGCATCAATGTGCTAGAGTGGCCCAGTCAAAGTCCTGATCTAAATCCAATAGAAAATCTGTGGAGAGATCTTGAGATTGCAGTTCACTAACACTCTTCCTCTAACCTAGCTGAGCTGGAGGTGTTTTGCAAGGAGAAATGGGCAAACATTTCAGCCTACTGCTGTGCAAAACTGATCGAGACATACCCCAAAAGACTGTAATTGCACAGTAGAAGTGACAATGAAGGGTTATTCAAGTACAACAACATCACGCAAAATAGTTTGCTGTAAAAGCATAAGCAAGCTAAGGCGGTTGCACAAAACGACTATGACGCCGCTCTCCACCATTGTTGTTGACGGGGCCTAAATACACCCACACTGATTGACTCAACAAGAGACACCTGAGCGCGACACAAGTGCCTGAGGGCAGACACACATACACAGGTGGACGTGGTTACACATTACGAGACAAGGGGAGAGACAAGGAACACATAACAAAAACATTAACCACAGGCTAAAGAAAACAACAACACCCAAAAAACAAACAAAAACCTAACACCACAGAACCTAAACATGACAAGACTACCTTGAGTGAATCACAATTATCAATCTGGCTAATGCCAGGTTACCAAACCAGGCCCGGTTGGTTGATGCCGAAACTTCCATGGCAACAACTCCAAGGTGGTGGCCTGCTTCAGATTTTGTTCGACTCAATTGGTGCAGAATCCATACAACAGCATCAAATGCATTCATCCGGAGCATTTGCCCCCCAAAACCTCTGTGCAAGTCACAGCTGCCAGCAGAAGTGAAGTCAGCCTCGAGTGTCTATGCTGTTAAATCCAGGTTAAGAATATTGTTTTTCTAAAGGTCTTCTAAACATTCTTCAATCATTTTTCCCTTTTGTTTACTTTAGAAAACTACTCATTTCTTTACTTTTAGATGTTTTTAAATTAATCCTGTTAATGTGTTTCTAATGTTGTCAATGAGACCTTAATATCAAAGTTGACCATGGCAAGGCTTTTAAATCCTGTCTGTTGATATATAATATGCTGATGTTATCTATATTGAGAAATTATATTGTATTAAAGAAGGTGCCTGGATGAAAGCATACTATTGAAATGAAACACTACAATAGCATTATTTTCTTTACTGTTCATTTTATTTCATGACTGTTACAGTTCAAATTGTATGATACTGCAGTGATGTATTGTACCTACATGAAAGAAAGGTAGACGGTACACCCGCACACACATAGCACTCATTTCCCCCCCTAGAGATTGTGTTTTTATAGTTATTGGCAGCTTGTATCATCCTCCACTTTGAGTTAAAAACATGGATGTGCCAATCATATTAAAACTGTAACAGAGCATGGTCCAGGTGAATCTGGGTAGTGTTGGAATTTATTTCTATATTAATATAAACTCAAGTTAATAATCTGACTCCAATTTGTGACCTTACCAAACTATCACCCATCCAACAATAGCGTGCTCGTTCTGCAATAGAAAGGTATCAGGAAGCCGGCATTTTCACACACGAGTGGATTTATTCCTAACACTCAAATCTAATACAAAACAGCTGGGGTCCCTATCAATACAATTCTATACGTCTCTGTCTCAAGCAGCCGACGTAGTCTCATCCGAGTTGCCCCAGTGAATAGTTATACTACACAATATTTAAATGACACAGAAACAAAGGCATCCTGACATTATTCTATTGGCTACGTGTTTTCTGCAGTTTAACTTTAGCTTGCTTTTCACTGGCCGATCTTCATCCGCAGCATCACTGGATGGCTTCTCCTGTTTTGTACTTTTCCCCCCCGGTGTAAAACAAATGTGATTTACAACATACTTTGAGCTTATCACGGCTCTGCATCTCCCCTTGCAATTAGCATCCTTTGTTCTGAAACATTCCATTCCTGCAACCCCCACTTGCATCACACATCCTGTATTTCACCCCCATTCACACAAACTCTTATATTCCTTTATTAGTCTCCTCTATGTTCATTTAAAGCTTGTTGGTAACATCACCTGTAAAACAAACATACTTTCTATTAAAATACATATTACAACACTATTGTCACCCAGTCTGTATTGCTTAACCCTAACCAAAATAATCCCCTGATGAATGATCCGCTTTTAAGTTTTAACTTGTACTACCATTTAATTGGATTTAAATTCAGTTTTAAATTAGAGTGGAAACTTACAGGTTAGGGACGTGACGCTCGGAGTCTTCCAAATTGTTCAGCTTTCAAAACAACTCCTAGAGGACACAATACAAAGAATGTGTTAATTTGTGAAACTGGCACCTCACGAGGCGCTGGAGCCTTTTTTTTCTTTTTTTGGGGAGGGAGAGCTCAGTATTGATCATTTGACATGTCATCATCATTGTTCTCCTTTTTTTTTTATTTATTTATTCATTTTTTGTATGTGGATGTGTGTTTGTGCGTGTGTGTGCGTGCGTGTGTGCGTGCGTGTAAAAAAAAAAAATCCCATACCGTTCACCTAAACCGAACACTTCAAAATCCAGCCAGTCGTGGGGCCGCCAGGAGACCCGAAGAGGGACCAAAGAAAAGAAAGAAAAGCGAAGCCCAGCACCGACCAGACACCACCCACCGGGCCACTAACCAGAGTCCTTCACCAGAGACATCTAAATTCCAACAAATCAGGGAGACCTCAAGGGCCCAAAGGAGAAACTGAGGAAAGGTAGAAAGGACAGACGAAGCCAGGACAGAGCAAGCGCAACACCTCAGGGCCCCCCAGGCCGTGGCAGCGGCAAAGGACGACCCCCGGGCCCCGCAGGGGCCACCGGCCGGAGAGCAAACCCAGGAGCAGGAGCGCCCCCCCACCCCAACGCAGCAGAACGTGGCAATGCAGGCCCACCAGGCACCCCACCGGCCCACAACCCCCGCTCCCCCCACGACCACCCCACCCCCCCATCCACCCCAACCGCCCCCAGGTCCCCAAATCCCCAGACATCCCCCCCAACCAAGCCGCCCCGCCCCCACCAACCGACAGCCCCCCAGCCCCCCAGCCCCCGGGGACATACCGCACCCAGGCATCGGCGCCGAAGAGGGCCGGGCAGCGGAGCGGAGAGGGCATGCGCGCCATCCCCACCCCCCACCACTCGGAGGGACGGAACACCAGGGACAGAAGGGGAGATGGGGGCACCGGAGGACGGGCGGCACCCCCGAACCCCAGGCCCAGCGGGGAGAGGCCCCGGTCGTCACCCCAACGATCTAAGTGAAAAACGAACCCTGTTACTGAGTTCGCCAGCTCGCCGACTGGCGAACTCTACCCCTAAACCGTGAGTGTGACCCCACCCAGTGTATATACATAAGGGTGTGTGTGTGGTGCATTAAAATTGGGGGCAGGTGAACCGGAGCAGAGGGAAATGATATCCCCATGCTCCGATCCACCCGCCTCCCAGGCATGTCAATGAGCGTATGTGGTGCATGGAGCCTATCCCAGCTGTGTATGGGCAGTAGGCAGGGTATACCCTGAACTGGTCGCCCGCCAATTGCAACAAACATACACGCTCACAATGTCAGACGATAAACCTGATCCATGTTGACTTACTCTTTGCACAGGGGGATGTGTACTCTGTCGCAGCCACATCACCTGCAAATAAAATGAGGTTATCCTTAAGTGATCCAGAGAGGGGAAATTCAAGTTTGGCAGCAGTATAGGGTAAAGATCAAATATGGCGGACATGGACACGATTGTAAGAGAAGAGGATCTTACTTGGCTGGTAGTAGTCGTACACTTTGACCACAGCTGCTTTCAGGTTCTCGACAGGCACATCCTGCTCCAGTGTCATTTTGTAATCCACTGCCTCACCTCTCTTCAGCTGCAAACACAAAGCACACGGCACTTAAGGGGTTTGCGCTTCTACTGTGGGGTTAAAGTTAAAGGTTCAAGTACCTGTCAGAATAAATGTACATTAGTTATCCCATATTTACTCATATAGTATTGCAAAGCATGACTCGTGCTCTTGCAGCTTAAAAAACATTAACTGTGCCCTTATCAGAAGATAGCGGCTGGAGCATTCAGTACAGAAGAAAAACACGTTTACATTATTATCTGCATAATGACCAATATCCATGATGGTTTTAATTTTGCTGCTGTGTGCCCACCTCCCCTTTAGAGTAGCAACAGCTGTGTGACTAGGGAACGCCTTATAAAAATGAAATACATAAAAAGAGAGTGCTCGGGAGAGTGTGCTTCAGAGCGGTAGGAAATGTCTTTGTCGAATCATTTCATACATAAAAGATTTCTGGTAATATTTGTAATGTCGGCCTACATACTGTATTTACCCGGTATTACTGAATTTCAAGCAAAGACGGAATGTTAAACAGTTGTTTTGGAGTTGAAAAAATTGTTTGTTGGTTTTTTAATACAACCCAGGCCTCTTGCATATGTGGATATAAACCGGATATGTATGTGATGCATCGGCGGTTTGAGCGCTCATCCGTACACATCCATATTTATTATATATATTTTTTTGCATCCTAATATCGGGGACCAGAAAGAATGGTTTTACAGAAAGAATAAATAAAGTTCATACCCCGTCCAAGTAGATGTTGACATAACCTTCATCCAGTTCCACACGCTTCACTGAGGGTTCGCTGTTTAACTACAGCATCACACAGTAAACGGCCATCAGCGCAGTTCAAACAACAACAGGTGACACAAACATTTGAGGGAAGAGGGAAAAAAATTAACTCACCAATTCCAGAGAGCTTTTAGCCAAAATGTGTCCAGACAGGAGTTTGATGTTCATGATGACCATGTTCGTCTCCTCTCTCCTGCCCTGGTACCTGCAAACACAAAACCGTTTCTTTGCAACTCTCTTGGAAATGTTTAACATATTCAAGACAGAAATTTTTAGGCGTAGGTACTCACCCCCCCAAAAAAGGTCACTATCAATAAAATGATTTACATAATAAAGATAGAAAGCAGCAGAAAGATTTGATGTATTAATTTCTGGTAACCTAATCAAAACTACTAATAGTTGAAAGAAAATATCCAATCAATGAATTGATGACCAGAAGCTCGTGTGGATATAAAAAGTCTTCAGTCCCCTGTTAATAATTGTGTTTAATCAAACTCAAAACCGTACCATTACATGAAATAAAAGATGTTATTATGATGAACCATATGGGACACAGCGTGAATGAATTCTAGAAAATTGTGCTCCAAATGCTTTCGAGGACACACACACACACACGTACCGGGCATGGATGGAGAGGATGATCTCCGTCTTGCTGGGGTTGCACTTTGATACGGTGTTAGCGACGATGTCAAAGACGTTAAAGTCGGCAGGAGGGGGGATATTGTAATGCATGGAGATCTGGAAGGACAGGACAAACATGCGCTCTTAAAACTTCTGATGTTGAAGATAGACAATCAAAATCAGGCGTGGAGTAGGAATTAGATTACTGCAGGTAATGCACTGAAAAAAAATTCGATCATTATTGCAATGACAAAATGTTCTTAAAAAGCGTGAATCCGGTTGGGAACTGAATTGCATGCGTAAGGTTGCCAAGTAACACATGGTACCTGTGCCAGAACACAGCTTCGCCCCTCATATCATTCAGTGATTTGTAGGCTAGTAGTCGTAGTAGTAACCAGTAGTAATCTATTCTACAGACTAGTCGACTTTTGTACTGCGTAATGACCTTTAGAGCTTGATGTCAACTAGTCGCTACTCAGCAGTGGGACAAATCCCCGAAACAGCAAGTCTATCTGTTCCAATACTATTGCTCAACTAAAAATGAGGTGTTTCATTACAAACTAGACATGTGCATGTGTAGAAATGAGCAATTCAATGACATTGAATTATGTACAAAGGGATTGAACTATGATATGGAATGATGTGGAAATTTTTGGCGTGCGGTGCACAATTCTGGACATTTTCAAATCCATTCGAATTTATGGGACTAAAAAATAAATTTACAAAATTGAAGGTTCGCCCTCAACCGGAAACTTTTAAATATAGTTGGACAAAATATATTGTAGCCATAATCTTTAGCTTTCCATTTATGTGTGTCCGTCAGAGCCCAAACCCCGCCTTGATGTTTTGCATGAAGACCCACGACCGCCTCTATTACATGGTGGCACCCTCGGCAGAAGCCATGAGGATCTGGATGGACGTAATAGTCACTGGAGCCGAGGGCTACACTCAATTCCTCAACTGACCACGCATGTGCTGACAAGCTCATTTTCGGCAGGGACTCTGAAGACACTCCCCATTTCTAGTCTACAGCTTTGTTGTTTGTTTTATTTTTGAAATCACACGATGTCACTGTGTCTTCACCGCCACTCATTGAAAAAGGGAGCTCCTGGAGTCTACACACACTCACACCTCTGTATATAAAACAAAATGTACACCTTTCAAAGACTTTAAAAGCCTTTCTATATTGCCAAATGGAGATCTTTTGTATTAGCGTTTTTCTTTCTTTTTTTTACTCTGTTGAAAGAATTGCCAAATGTCAAGAACCTATATTTGTTTGAGCCACCATGTGCTCGATGAAAAGGTACACTTGTATTTACGATAGAATGCAGCAAAGCTCTTCATCCTCCTCCTTACTTTGTTCTTGTGTGGCCCCACTAGAAAGCAACTGTGTCTTTGAAAATATCATACATAGCATCGACAAAGCTGCTTGTTTGCTTTCAAGTCTTCTTACAGGTACACTTATTGGAACCAGTTCTGCTCAGGGCTTTGTTTAGCAGTGCAATCTAGGGTTTGGGTACTGTCGACTGTTTATTCGATTCTCACACTAGTGATGAAAGTATTTTGTGTATTTAGATAAGGATTTCTCAGTGCCATGATGATGACATAATTCAACAGTTTTGAAGTTCAAGGTAGGCATATTTTGTTTGCGGATTCTAGTAGGCTGTTAGCTTAGCATCATTAACATTAAAAGAGGGACCTATTAGTACTTACTCACTTGTTCTAAAGTCCCACCATATAATGTATCAACTTCAACTCAAAGACAACTTTTAGTGTCAACAGGGAACCACTGAAGTGTTTTGTTGGCTTCTTCCTACTTACTGAAGGCTGAACATGACGAAGCTAATATTCGCTGCACACTTAAGAATTTTAATTCCACTGTGATAACTGTACACTAAACATTAAGACAAGTAGTGGTCTGTTTCCCTTAATAAGTCTGTGCTAAAGTATTTATTTCCCCCCTCATCAACGCACACACACAATTTTATTTTATTTTTTTAAATGGGCCTTTAGCTACCTTGATACTGGTTAGCCATCAACCTCACTAGGCCTAAAACAAACCACATCACAAATGCTAGAGATAGGGAAGACCAATCATAAAATATTTGTTATCGATATTTTTAAGTGTGTGTGTGAATACATTACTAAAATTGCGTTTATAACAACACTGGACAAAAATAGTGTGAACATGTAAATGGCAAATACATAACAGTTAACTATAATGGTGTATTTTACTAAAGCTATATTGTTTAATGCAATATGTGCTCTTAACTAACCCAACAATCAAAACAAATGAGCTGTCTTTGAATGTAATTCACCTGATGCATCAGTCAACTCATTCAGCATTGTAACATTAGAGTTCACACAGTGACTTTTATATCGTGTCGTCCGTGAATTTGTGTTGGCATATTTGTCATGAATGTACCGGTCTGTAACAAGCATGGGAGGAGGATCTGGAACTGCGTGTAGTTGAGTAGGTTAATCATAATTTAAGGTTGTTGTGCCTCAGATAGTGACCTTTACCTCCCAAAAATTTGTCTAAAGACCTTAATATATTATGTCTTCCTTGCTTTACTCTTCCTGCACGTGTGTGCAAACCAAATCTAACAATGGCAAGGCTGTTAAATCCTGTCTGTTGATATATGATATGCTGTCGTTATCTATATTGAAAGAATATACATTAGTGTATAAAAGAAGGTGCCTGGATGAAAGTATACTATTGAAATGAAACACTACAATTGCATTATTTTCTTTATTGTTCATTTTATTTCATGATTGTTGCAGTTCAACTTGTATGGTACTGTAGTGATGAATTTGATCTACTTTAAAGAAAGGTATACACTTAGCACTCTTTTTTTCTCTTTTTTTCTACAGATTGTGTTTTACAGTTTTTGGTACCTTGTATCATCTTCTCCTTTGAGTTAAAAACACGGATTTGTCAGTCCTATTAAAACCGTTACAGAGCATGGTCTGTTTTTTCTTGGTTCCAGTGGGTAACTTAAAAGTGTTGGGGAGAGGCAGCAATAACTAATACGTAAATTCAAAATGTCCAAATCATTTGCAATCCCAGGGATTTCCCTTAAAATCAAAACACCAAAGGAAAGAAAAAGACACGTCTAAAAGTTTGATGAACATTTATAGTCTTCCAGATTAATCTTGGTAGTCTCCTCAGTGTTCATTTAAAGCTCATTGGTAGCGTCACCTGTAAAACAAACATACTTTGTATTAAAGCCATAAAAAGATAATCTTGGCTCTCAAACCTAAACCAAATGTGGACTCAAAATTCTTGCCGTATTTAGTTTAATTTAGCATCCTGAAAATTATTCTAGCATGAATTTGATTGTACACATGTTCATTTTGAAGATTTTGACAGATTCACCTCAAATGTACAATCATTCGCTGAAAACTCATTTAAAATACATATTACAACACAATTGTTACCCAGTGTGTTTTGCATTAGCCTAACCAAAATAATCTCCTGATGAATGATCTGCTTTTAAGTTTTAACTTGTACTACCATTTAATTGGATTGAAATTCAGTTTTAAATTAGAGTGGAATCATACAGGTTAGGGACGTGACGCTCGGAGTCTTCCAAATTGTTCAGCAACTCCTAGAGGACACAATACAAAGAATTTGTTAAATCTGTGAAACTGGCACCTCACAAGGCGCTGGAGCCTATCCCAGCTGTGTATGGGCAGTAGGCAGGGTATACCCTGAACTGGTCGCCCGTCAATCGCAACAAACATACACGCTCACAATGTCAGACGATAAACCTGATCCATGTTGACTTACTCTTTACACAGGGGGATGTGTACTCTGTCGCAGCCACATCACCTGCAAATAAAATGAGGTTATCCTTAACTGATCCAGAGAGGGGAAATTCAAATTTGGCAGCAGTACAGGATAAAGATCAAATATGGCTGACATGGACACGATTGTAACAGAAGAGGCTCTTACTTGGCTGGTAGTAGTCGTACACTTTGACCACAGCTGCTTTCAGGTTCTCGACAGGCACATCCTGCTCCAGTGTCATTTTGTAATCCACTGCCTCACCTCTCTTCAGCTGCAAACACAAAGCACACGGCACTTAAGGGGTTTGGCTTCTATTGTGGGGTTAAAGTTAAAGGTTCAAGTACCTGTCAGAATAAATGTACATTAGTTATCCCATATTTACTCATATAGTATTGCAAAGCATGACTCGTGCTCTTGCAGCTTCAAAAACTGTGCCCTTATCAGAAGATAGCGGCTGGAACATTCAATACAGAAGAAAAACACGTTTACATTATTATCTGCATAATGACCCATATCCATGATGGTTTTAATTTTGCTGCTGTGTGCCACCCTCCCCTTTAGAGTAGCAACAGCTGTGTAACTAGGGAGCGCCTTATAAAAAATAAATACATAAAAAGAGAGTGCTCAGGAGAGTGTGCTTCAGAGCGGTAGGAAATGTCTTTGTCGAATCATTTCATACATAAAAGATTTCTGGT
Source organism: Vanacampus margaritifer (assembly GCF_051991255.1). NCBI lineage: Eukaryota > Metazoa > Chordata > Actinopteri > Syngnathiformes > Syngnathidae > Vanacampus > Vanacampus margaritifer. Next base: position 8,101,609 of record NC_135436.1, on the reverse strand, counting down.
AATATTTTTAATGTCGGCCTACGTACTGTATTTACCCGGTATTACTGAATTTCAATCGAAGACGGAATGTTAAACAGTTGTTTTGGAGTTTTAGCTTATTTTATTACACAATGTTTATTTGTACTTATGTATTTATTTTAACCTTGCATACAACAACAACAAAAACAGAATACTAAAACAAATACAGACTAAACTGAAACAGCATTTTCGAAAAAAAAATTATATTTTTTTAATACAACCCAGGCCTCTTGCATATGTGGATATAAACCGGATATGTATATGATGCATTGGCGGTATGAGCTCATCCGTACACATCCATATTTATTATATATATATTTTTGCATCCTAATATCGTGGACCAGAAAGAATGGTTTTACAAGAAGAATAAATAAAGTTCATACCCCGTCCAAGTAGATGTTGACATAACCTTCATCCAGTTCCACACGCTTCACTGAGGGTTCGCTGTTTAACTACAGCATCACACAGTAAACGGCCATCAGCGCAGTTCAAACGACAACAGGTGACACAAACATTTGAGGGAAGAGGGAAAAAAATTAACTCACCAATTCCAGAGAGCTTTTAGCCAAAATGTGTCCAGACAGGAGTTTGATGTTCATGATGACCATGTTCGTCTCCTCTCTCCTGCCCTGGTACCTGCAAACACAAAACCGTTTCTTTGCAACTCTCTTGGAAATGTTTAACATATTCAAGACAGAAATTTTTAGGGGTAGGTACTCACCCCCCCCCCCCCCCCCCAAAAAAAAAAAAAAGGTCACTATCAATAAAATGATTTACATAATAAAGATAGAAAGCAGCAGAAAGATTTGATGTATTAATTTCTGGTAACCTAATCAAAACTACTAATAGTTGAAAGAAAATATCCAATCAATGAATTGATGACCAGAAGCTCGTGTGGATATAAAAAGTCTTCAGTCCCCTGTTAATAATTGTGTTTAATCAAACTCAAAACCGTACCATTACATGAAATAAAAGATGGTATTATGATGAACCATATGGGACACAGCGTGAATGAATTCTAGAAAATTGTGCTCCAAATGCTTTCGAGGGCACACACACACACGTACCGGGCATGGATGGAGAGGATGATCTCCGTCTTGCTGGGGTTGCACTTTGATATGGTGTTAGCGACGATGTCAAAGACGGAAAAGTCGGCAGGAGGGGGGATATTGTAATGCATGGAGATCTGGAAGGACAGGACAAACATGCGCTCTTAACACTTCTGATGTTGAAGATAGACAATCAAAATCAGGCGTGCAGGTAATGCACTGAAAAAAATTCGATCATTATTGCAAAGACAAAATGTTCTTAAAAATCGTGAATCCGGTTGGGAACTGAATTGCATGCGTAAGGTTGCCAAGTAACACATGGTACCTGTGCCAGAACACAGCTCCGCCCCTCGGCTGCAATGGTGTATTCTCCGGGGACATCGCTCAGACTCTCCTCCTGGTATAGGAGCCGATTGCGCTGGTCCACTATAAACACCTTGTTCACACCTCCCAGTGACGTCACCGTCACTCTAGTCCTGCCCCCCACGCTGTAAGTGGCAGCAGCGTATTTTGCCAGCGCCTGGAGAGCCACCACAGTGTCCTGAGGAGCACACAGTCAGTAAGTCTGCCCAGATGGGAGAACCTTCTCCAAACTGCTGCTCGAAGTGTTGCCTACCTGTGTGGAAGAGAAGCCTCCATAAGGATTTTGCTGCTGCGTGAGCCAGCGCACGATGCCAGAGACATAGTCCAGCCCGAAACCTGGCATGGCAGGCCCGGAGAGCAGTGCCAGCATCACATAGGAGGTCATCTCCACCGCCACAGAATCAAGTCCTGTGCCAGACGTCCCCTCTCGTTTCCAGTGGCGGGTTCCATCTGCCACAAGAAAGCACTGGTAAACATTCTGTTCTTCAACATTGCGGTAACCAACAAGTCATGAAGACTACAGATTAGTGGTGTCCTGTGAGTAATGTTCTGAGGTACCCATCGCAATGGACTGCTGGTGCAAGTAGGTGATGAGTTTGCTCCTCATTTCCTCATCCCTCGCCAGGGTGAAGGTGTAGGACATCAGCGCTGTGGTGTACAAGTTGTCCCTCTGGCCGGCTGCCTCCTTCAGACAGCCCAGAGCGCTCTGGATCACAGGATCCTGTCACAAAACCGGGGCACACATTGAAGGGATCCAAAAGTCTCAAGGTGAACTCACAAAATGTATTGGGATCCTTTTGGGTGACGCGAAAGTCTAAACGGCTTCCTTACAAACATTTTCTGACATGCTCACAAAAAAGAAATTCTTGCTTGTACAGTTAATTTAACTTGGTAGGTGAATTTGAAAATGAAGATCCAGTGAAGCACGGCAACACATGAGGTTGCAAAATGGGAGTGACGTCTGACTCACGTTAATGTCGGAGTCCAGTTCTAACAGGGCGGCAACGATGTAAGCTGTCAGGGACACGTCGTCACTCACTCCTCCCTGATGGCACATTAAAACATGCATTCATATATCATTCTATGCTTTTTATTTTCGACCTGTAACAATAAAATAGCCAAGACAGGGAACCCAAAAACGGCACCTTTGTTCATCTGGTAATATTGCATTAAAGACAGCAAACCATTCTCAACGCAACACAATACAACACAAACTGGTCAAATAAATAAATAAATACCACCTTCATGTGTGGACTGAAAAATATGAAATTGAGCAAATTGTGACATGGTAGGTTTCAGTGAAAACATCTACATAAAATGTCGTCGTCACCTTCATGCCATTGTGGAAGAGTTTGCCCACAGATGTGATGCAGCCGTCACGCCCCTGCTTTGAGTACAACCACTTCTTGGCATCTTGAATGTGCTTGGGATCTACAAAGATGTAAGGCTTTGCTCCGCCAAATGACTTCATCACAAAGGTGGTCAGCCTTGAGAGAGAGAAACAGACACTTTGGAAACACTTCCTTGTCTCACTTGACAGTTGTAAGCTATTATTATTGTTGTTGTTATTTGTTCATTACAGTCTTACATTACTTCATGAACACATGCAAGCTTTTTTTGTCAAATCTTTTGTAGCAAATATTAATTTGTGATTGGACGCTTGAGTACGTGGTTCCACAAATAGTGACCCCATCGAACATACTACAAAGTGCCAAACTGCCCAGCATTTCAACATTTTCTTTACACTTACAGGTTTTAATGGCGACATATTCACCCTGGAAGGATTTTAAAAATATATATTTTGTATGGCAAATTGTCTTTTTAATTGTATTGCAGTTTTCACCTTCACATTACTTAAGTTAAAACTGTTTCCACAACTGAGAGGGTTCATTCCAACCCCTCAAATGCCACAAAGCACCGTCACAGATTTCTGCCAATGCTTTCCTACTGACCAGGTGTTGCCAGACTTATCGCTCTTCCCGAACGCGCTGTAGGAGCCATCGTCATGCTTGTAGGTGAGCTCCCTTTGGTATCCTGGAACACACACGTGCAATACGTTTAACCATAATAACGTCAAACAGGAATTTGCTAATGAGTAATGTCCTAAAACGGACATTACTCATTTTTTAATAAAAATGTTGTCTTTACTGTACGCGGATAGCCGCCACTGCCTGTATGTTGACAGTTGTTAGTCACTCAACAGATTGTGTGAGTTCATGCCGAGCAACCGGAAAATCCATTGTGCCACTCACATTAATCCGAGGCTCGATATGTTACTGCCAATCCTAATTTCACAAACTTTATCAACTACAAATGCCTCCTTGTTGTGTGATATTTATTCCTTACTTTCTATTTTAACAACTTGTGCAGTGATTGTTCATTCTCTGCTTGAAATTAGTTTTTTTCTATGAATGTTTTAGGTGAGATGCACCAAACAGATACCCTTTTAAAGGCAATGGGGGCAGGGTTTATGCAAATTGAAACTCTGCGGGCACAAGTATTTTACAAGCATCACCCACCTAAAACAATGCTTAGCTCCAAAAAGTACCACTATCATGACCAAAATGAAAACAGAGTAGCGTCATAGACTTAAGTGTTCATCAAAAATGTGAACTGTAAGCTACGGTGATTTGATGTGTACATTTTGCAAGTATTTGCACATGCATGCAATGAAAACAGCCCCAGAATTGAACCCTGTGGAACACCATAAGTTCCGTTATACATATGAATTTATATTGCACATATTCATCGGACCGCTTTCTTTTTTGCTCGACATAGTTAGTATGAAGAGATTACAGTACAATTATAAAGAAACGTAGCAGTAGTCACAAGTCGACTACTGAGTGCACCAAATTCCCTGCAGACCAGATGGGCCAAGCAATGTAGCATGATCACCTGCAGCCAATGATAGCCAAGCGGGTCGTATCATGAATCACGAGTCAGGTTTTGATTTGACCTCCGCCGAACCCCTGAGACGAACTCCCCAAACACCTGGCGTTCAATCGATTGCAGGTTAAGAACCACTGATTTAAACTGCTAACTAAATTCTGTTATCTAACCTGTCCACCAGTTTTGATGAAGACAATGTTTTCTGAATCCCTTTTTTATAGTCTTGTGTTGTGAGCCCCTCTTCAATGTTGCGAATGACGACTCACCGCTTTCGAGGAAGCGCGTCGCTTTCTCCAGAATCTCAGCAGTCAGTTGACCTGTGCTTTTCAGGTAGTTGAGAATGAAGATGTTGGGAGCAAATTTCAACATGTTCTGCTCGCCACAGCCATATGGCATTGCCAGAAGTTTGTCCAGGTTCTTCATGGCTCGGCCCATCAGGTCACCTTTAGGCAAAGAATCTCATTAGGGAGGGTTCGATGAAGAGGAAATTAAGTCTGAGTTTTTACCAAGCACAGAGACAGTTGCTCTGACAGATCCAGCAACAAACTTCTTTGGCAACACAAGAGAGATTTTCTTTTCCTCTGGTCCACCTGGCAACAGAAAGTGTGCAAAAAGTGAGTGTGATCGTTTACTTTTGACACAACCTGCCCGGTTATGCTTAAGCATGTCTTATCGGACCTGAAAGAATCCATCTCTAACATGAGAACTCACACCATTTAACACCTCCACTTTAAAAACACCACATTCATGTACTTATGTTTATTTGTAAAAAAAAAAAATATATATATATATATATATATATATATATATATATAAAACATAGTGAAACTAATTTTAATAATGTTAAGAAAAAACAATATGAATCCATCAAACTGTGAGAAACTGTGTCCAGCAAGATTTTGAGAAGTTTGAGATGTAAAAACGTACCTGCAGGACAGAGGAGCGCGTTGTGACTGACGGACTGAGGCGTTCCTTCAGCCTGCAAGAGAAACCAACACGGAAAATGTTCAACTGGAATGAATAACACAAAACATCAAGTCAGAGACCCCCCCCCCAATAGATATCAGATGTGATTCACGGTTCCTCAAAAGGCTGAAAACCTTCTGGGACCTTGTTTAGAACGCAATTATGCATTATGTTTATACGGCCTGAAAACTGACAATCAAGGCCAATGTTTAGGGGTACTGCAAGGAGTAAAAACACACAAGGAATCTGTCTTCACAGTCACAATCCATCCGAGAAACACAAAAAAAAAAATCATGACAGAGTGGTGAAAGAATGGGAAGCCAGGTGGTCCACTAATTACTGTCCGAATTTCTTAGATGGAAAAAAAAGAAAGAGAATTGAGGAAGCTGGTAGGGGACAAACAAAGTCCAAACTGTTCTCCTCTACAACGGAGCAAAGTATGGACCTGGAAAAAAAAAACCTTGAACATAGCACAACAATGATGAGGTAGATGCAACAAATTTTGAAGAGGATTTAGGACCCCGGAAACTAAAAGCTCACTTTAATACTGCAAATAGAAAATGTGATATTTTCTGAGGCGACCTCTGTCAGTCACGTTCCCTGACAATCGCTTTCATCTGACAGGCACTGACCTCCACCAGCAGGCTGCGGACCACAGTGTCAATACGGCCCACGTCAGGGACAGAAGCCACCTCATTGCCACACCGCAAGTTGGTCTTCAGGGCCTCGGCGCTCACCTTCACATCGACCTTGCCTGCATGTGTGCAAAAAAACAGTCTCATTCAGAGATACATTAAGGCATGCGTTGTCAGTCTAGCCTTCCACAAATTTACAGTCAACAGCTTTCCGGACTCAATTATTTTAGGGTTTATTTCCCTCAACTCCACATAATTTCACTGTTTCACCCAAATGCCAGCCTTATTCGCTGTCATGACATTCAAATATGATCAGTCTTATATACAGCAGAGTGTTAACTAAATTTCCTTTTGAGAGCTTATAACAAATGCCAAAACATCAAGTGATGACAGAATCAAATAAAGACTGCAAATTCAAATAGCAAAATGCCTCACGTTTGATTTACTGAAGAACATAATATTCAAAATGGGATGAAGAAGGCAAAAATAATTTGAAGCGATGTTGTCATTCTTACCAAGGGTAGTTGGAGTGACAATCCAAGAGAATGTTTTGCTCTCTTCACTGCACAGACACATGCTGTATTGGCAGTTGTAACAGTTTCTGAAGGTATACGTGTCAGACTGAGCCAGTGTAACTTTTACCTGCAGACATATTGCCGGAATCAGGAATGTGATTTTCAACAGGTTTAACGGGTCCCATGACAACCAGGTGCTACATGTTACTACTTTCATGTCTCACTGATATTTACCATGATGCACTTGGAGAGATAGTTAAAGACGGTGGCTTTTAGAGTAAACGCTTCCCCACGGATGACAGAGTAGGGCAGCGTGAGACTGACGAAGAAGGGCTGGAAGGCCGTCAGCGCAGTGGTGGGCGCCACACCAAAGCCCACAGAGGAGACGCAGAAAGCTCCAGCGGCCCACTTGGTGATGGTGTCTGGGACCGTCTTCATCACATTCGCTGTACCCGTGGCGCTATACACACGCAAGCACAGCAGGCAAATTAACAGGTTGCTTCACTGCAAAAAACACTTAGAAATGTAATATTTCAATAACGTTTTGATTTTCTGCCACGTTAGCATGCTTACCCAACAGAAACTAGGTCCCAGATCCATGTTTCGGGAAAGAATGTCCTCACGGTTTCCTCCTTCTCGTCCTCAAAGTCATCTCCAGCACCAGAAGCCTGTGCCTCATTTAAGATTATGGGAACCTCGCCACCGCCTGCGCCACCGCCTGCACCTTGTATGAAGACAGAAAAAATTACCTCAACACAGTTACTTTTGGATCAACAGAGGACAATGTCATTGATAAATTGAAATGCAGTAATATTCTCTTTTCCACTTCTTTCACTTTTTCCTACAGTACTGGAAAATGGTGGCTGTTCATTTCCTCAGTTGATGGAATGAAATTTTGTGCCATTGCAAAGCAAAGCTGAGTATTTACAGCTCTCTCGAAAAATAAAATTCATTAATAATACATGGTGATGGTAGCCTTCAGATGCCATGCTATAGAGGTGGAATTCGTGAACAAGAATCAGTTCAAATGAGAAATCAGCAAGCAGCATTGAGGGACTAACGTATCTATTGCAGCAAACCTACCTTTAAAGAAAATTGGATATCTATATTGGCAGTCGAAGGGTTTCTTCACATCAGAATTTGTCACAAGCTTGAGTCCAATCTCCTGAAAAAGAAAGATACATTTGTCGCAAAACATTCATCTCTGTAAATCATGCCTTGATGGAGATTGTTTGTGCACTTGGAAACAGAACAAAAATGCAAACATTCTCAAACATCTTAGTTAGAAATGAACACTTATTGCTTAACCAATGAATTAGCATCCATTTAAAAAATCGCAGTGTTATACGCGATCCAAAAAAACGATCACTTTCATAACAAAAGGGCCTCACTTATTTTACAGTCTTTAACTTTATAATGAATGAATACATTGCCCTTACAGGTCAATGTCACAGTGCTTCATGTGGTCTTTAAGCAGTAAAAGTCTAGTCTAAAGTCTTACTTTAAAGATGCTGAAAACATCATTCTTCTGAGTGACTGGTCCATAGTAAAGTGAACGCGGGCTCCTCCGTGGCAGCAATATCTCCTCTTCACCGATTGGTCCGGGGCCAAGAAAGCATGGATATGGTCCAAACTCATCAATATCATACGGGTATCCTGACAACCTCTGCACAGGCAGCTGCTTGTACACCTACACAGAGTTAAACACAATATTAAATCAAAGCTCAAAATATATTTTCTTTTATTTGTGGAGCAGTTTTGCATATCAGTTTCTTTTGGGGAGCAACTTTTTTTCAATCTCAGGTCGGGTGGCACATTGGAAAACTGGTTGGAATATTGGATATTTGTACTTTGTTTGTTGTGAAGTTCAACTTATCTTACATAGTCAACGGTGAGTTCCTTCTCTGCCTGCAGCAACAGGACGCTCTGGTCAATGGCTCTAACAGAGCACAAAGAGCCAGGCTGAGCTTGGAGTTTCAATGTGGTTTTCTCTGCTGGAAGCTCCTGGAGGGACGAGAACTGAACAGAAACCTGCACAGCAGACAGCAGGGGGTCAGTGGCGACAAATCCAGTATTTATTAATTTCATTAAAACTCAAGCGTAAAGTATATCCGTTGTTAATTTTGTATTTCAAAATCTACAGGCAGGTACAACCTTGTTCTTGAGACAGAGCTGGATGGGGAAGTCCTGGCTGTCGGCCACAATCTCGCCACCAGGCAGCACGGTGGCAACTAAAACCTGTGCAAAGGGTGCCAGGTCCATCACTTGATGGAGGGGTATGGTCACCTCCCCTTTGTTCTCTGACAGAGGTAAGAACAAAATGTTAAATGTAGAATGAAATTAATTGAAGCAAGGACAAACTGGTTACTCTTAATAGTAAAGTAATAGACTTAACCAAGCAAATCAATTAACTAGAAAAAATATAATAATAATAATAATAATAGCAATAATAATAATAGCAATAATAAGAACAACGTTAAAAAATAACTAAATAATAATAAAATAATAATAAAAAGTTATTGTTGATCATGGTTTAAAAAAGAAAAAAGAGGCAATGCTCTTTCAAGAACGGATTGTACTAAAAAGTTAAATACAACTGAACTATACTTGGGCAGTGATTCTTTTGCATACCACCAGCGAGAGCCCAGATACCACTAGTGGTACTAATATCTCATTTTGTGAATCAATGCAATATATAGTTTCTTTATGGATTGGTTTTAGCCTGTTTAATAAATGTAAGTCGAATAGTTTTAAGGTGGTCCTTGCATCCTTTGAATTTTCTGTATTCGAGTAAAAAGTTTGGATAATGCGAACTGCGAGTCTCTGATAAAACACGTCTGTTGAATGTGGGAAGAATCAACACATGCAAGCACATTTATATGAGTACAATTTAAATCATATTACCTGTACCCATTCTAACAGCCACTGGGATATTGCCATGCTGCACAAGTGCTCCTTTGGACACCACCTAAGAAGTACACGTAGCATCAAAGTCAAGTGTGACTGTACCCACACAGACATTTGAAACTTGTATATTATTTAGTGTGCTTCTTACACAGTGCTAACTTTTCTAGTTCAGACTGAAGTTGCCAATACTGAGATCAACTGGACTCACCAAGTAGTAAAACTCTAAGGTTTCCTGTCCCTTTTTGAGCTCCTTTCCCTGGATGATGTACCGAGCTCGTACCGGGGCACCCTTGTTACAGGCGATATTCCCGCTGACCGGCATGAGCTTCAAAAAACTATTACTCTTGGAGTAGAACTCAGAAACGTAATGGTAGGCATTCCTGTACTCTGGTTTTCGAATATCTGGAATATACACATTGTCATCAACCAGCTGGGACTTGGCCTGTTAACACAAAAAAAGACAGTTGTGAAATTCTAAGACAGTTGCCACTTTGAATCTAAGATCAGTCCAGTCACGTGGTAGTTGTGTAATGAGGCGGCATCGCAAATGAGCGTTAGCAGTTAAGCAGTCAGTCAGTAAAGCCCATCTAGGCAGTGTATCACTGCCTTTGTTGTTAGTGCTAACTAGCTGATATGACAGAATGCAGATGGATTTATAACTTTTCCTAAAAAAACAAAAACGAACAGGGTTCTGACATTGGCCAAGTTATGGCGAGGGATGCTGATGGTTAAATAAAGTTCTTTTAAACAAAAATTTAAAAGCCTTTCCGTAGGATGATGCGGCTCTCCGTCAACTTGCTGGTGTACACATATTTTTTTTTAAATAAGTGATGAATTAGTGTTTCGGACAATTCATGGTAAACAAAAAGCACTGTATTTACTAGATTTCTATTTACCGTTTTGATCAAATTGGATTTTTTATTTGTTCGACTGTGACGTGACGTAGCTTGGCATATTTAGGCTCTGAACATGTCCGTTTAAAAAACAAAACAACTTTATTTCTCTACTATTCACCACAGTGGCCTAAAATGAACAACATTGTAGTCACAAACCTCAAGATTCACATTGTCCTTCCAGTTGCTGGTGTCCAGTGAAAACGAGGCCACGCCTTCTGTGTTTGTGGTTAGTTTTAAGGTGATTGAGTGCGGGTTGAATAAGTACACAGGCTCATTAGCCACAGGTTTTTTGTCTGGACCAGTCATTTTCACCTGCAAACAAGATGAATGAGGATAAAATGTCAGATTTTGGATGGACAAAACTTAAAATAGTTGTTTATTATTTATAGAGTAAAAAGAAATTTGACAACAATCCCATATTAGTGGTGTGGTATGGTTGGGACTAGTTAGTACTTTGACTTCTTGTGAGCATCATGGCTACTAAATAGCAGGTAACCCTGATGAACTAACACAAAAAGCGGCAATTAGAATGCCACTATCTTAACTTCCTTTCTTTTACCAACTTGCTCCTCTATAGACTCCCAATAATAATTTAGAATCTAATAATTAAAGTCCTTGCAACATAACTTCTATGCAAGTTTGAAAATTTAAAAATCTAATTTGAACAGCTAAGCATTTCAGTAGTACTGACCCCAATAATACCATATACATATAAGCCAGTAAAATTGCAAAAACACAACACCACTATTGGAGTTGAAATTTTCACCCAAGAGGTTTCTCAGAATGTGGTATTAAGGAATTGAGCTATTTTAACATTTAACTATTTCAACAGCCATCGGAAATCCTCCTTCAATGAACAAGAAGCAAGCCGCAGACAGCAAAGCTTTTAAAGATGACGCTTCAGTTAAATTGTGACTGCTGTCATTCAAATCGAGGACAGTCCAAACGTCACTGGACTTGACTGGACTTCAACCGCTTTGAAGTGCAATTTGTCCTTGGTCTCATTGGTTGGATATGGTTTTATCTTGGTTTACACAACATAAAAAAAAAGAAAAAAAGAGTGCCTACTTTTCCTGAAAATGGAATGCCAGGCCTGTACGCTTGAGGTACATCTTCAAAAGTGACGGTTCTGATAACAGCACTGAAGCGTGCCCGCCCTGTACCTTGCAGGGTCACCCCTAAAAGGGAACGAAATGATTATAAATCACAACCAGGCATCAAGTCATACAGGTAACATGATGGTGAGCAAAACTTTTCACCAGCTTACCTGTGCCATACTCCTCCACTTCAGCTTCCACCACAAAATTGTCGTCATACATATACTGGTTGAGGGCAAAATCTTCCAAGCTCACCATTTGTGTAGCACAGCCACTGCCATCGGTCTGGAAGAGTGTCACCTTTAGACTATTGCAGTTCATGGCTTGCATGAAGAAACAGACAATAGTGGTTTATTATGAACGACTCACTTTCAGTTGAAATGTCTTGCAGATGTTTGACTCCATCGGAGAACGCCAAAAATAGCGAATTGCAGTCCTACAAAACACCGCCTTGACTGAGCCAACAACTGGTTTTCCGTAAGTGTATCTGCACGGAAAAGCAAAAGTTTATTTCAGACATTTTCATCTTTCTTCATCATCATGTTTGCTGAAATGAAAGGAATTGCATTGAAATAGTGAGTTTCAGACCATTTGCAAGACACTTTATGTACAATTTTTTTTATTGCTTAAGTTTTAATATCTCCATGTAGTTTTTTTTTTTTCTTTTTACAAAAAGTCATGAGGAGGCAAAGTCAGACCAAAACACTTACTTTCCACAAATCTTCAGCGTGACCTCCTCATCCAGGATTGAAATCACGCTCGGGAGTTGAACAGTTACCTCAAATTTGGGCAAAACTAAAAAAGTAATACAAATAAGTATAAATGAACAAAAAAAAAAGTGAAACAAGTGCAATTTTTTTATAGCAAATATAGCAGACCATATTCCTTGATTTCAAAGATGTGGGAGATTTTCTCTCCTTTGTCCGTGGTGGCAGTAATTACGTAGGTTCCTTGCGCTGCCTCGGGAATAATCGGATGCGAAAGATCGAGGATTCCAGCGTTGACAAATTTATCCAACCACTGAGCAATTCGATTTGAATTGGGATCCTACACGAAGAAAGACACAAAACACAAGTGTGCTTATTGACTCTAGTAATAGTTGCAAGGGACCATCACCACACAACCTGAACGGGACTTTTTCTTTATTTTGTGGCACTTGATCAGTAAGAACTCCAGCTTTGATGAATGTCTAACTGAAATAAAAAGTTTACATTTTATTGCCACTTTGTGTTAAATTGCTAATAGTGTTCATGAGTTGAGAACATGATTAGAACATACGCACGTACGATTCTCCTGAGATTCATACAATGATCCATTGAAATCCCTCTTAAAGCAACACACCCACTATATTATATTTCAAATGTTTTCATTGTGGCTCTCAGCCACTCAAGCGATCATAACGGGCTCTATTTTCATGCCCAGCTCAAGTCTAGCGCGAAGCTTGGTATTTTTATAGACAACGCAGGTAGAAAGTTGTATGTGCGCCATTGCGGGATTCTTACCTGAAGCTCCACCACTGTGTACTGAAAAAGAACAAATAGACTAGTCAAACTCTTCTCAAATAGATGTGACACATACATTTTTACAGCATGCTTATTATACTGACAAACTGTCAGTTGGCTTTTGCACATTTGGTCCTGACGCATATTGTCTCATTTGATTTCTTGAATTCTTTCTTTTTCAACCTTAGACAAAGATGGTGGAGTATCTTCAAAGATAATTGAAAACTTACCAGTCGGTCCATAGGGATGAAACTGGAATCCATGGAAACAATTCGGAACTGCACTGTAAAGGTGAAGTGTGGTAAAGTGAAATAATTATTAAAAAAAAGTTTCAAGCATTGCTTTAAATGCATTACATACAGTCGAAATATCAGATTAAACAAACAGAAATGAGGATAGTTTTCTTTTTGTGTTAGGTTTCAAAAATTATTTTTGAGATTTTATGGACCACATCTATGGAAGTGTGGAACTCCCAATGTGGACCAAACATTTTTGACTGGAAAACACATTTGAACGTGTTTACAAGCTCGTTTAAATGTATTTCAAATACGTTTGAAAGTATTTGCAAGTATGTTCAAATGTAGACGCTAAAGAAAAAAAAAGAAAGCATTTCTTCCGCTTAGTAGGTATGCGCATGTGCAAGTCAATACCCAGTGGCATTACGGGAAAAAACGCTTTGTTTTTAGCATTTAGCCTACAAGTATGTTCAAATGCAGTTGCAAGTACATATTTGCCACTTGCAAGTATGTTCGAACATACCCCATCTTGTGCCTCTAATTTGATTTGCAACAAGAAACAGTGCCTGAGGAAAACCAACCAATCACAGACAGAGGGTTTGACTGATGAGGTGAGCAGCTCATTTGCAGTACGCTCTCACATCATCACATGGACACTCATGAGCTGACACCTTGGGTTTCAGGAGCTTTACTGACACTAAGGTGAAATATCCACCTTCAGATAATAACAAAATGCCCATCCTACATTTGACACCAACTGGGCTCAAGCCGAGTAAACAGAAGCAGTGTGGACCTCAGCCAGCTAAGAGGACTCAGAATGTGACGCGGAAATAGCAACTTTCTCACAGCTAGGTTCATTGTCTCATTTTGAGGTTTAATTGATCCAACATTCCTGTTTTACCCCAAAACACTCTCTCTCAACTCTCAATAGATTGATTGTGGTGATACTTACCGGTCTGTCCAGGTTTGTAGATGGGTTTATCAGTCTGGACAATGTGGATGAAAGCAGGGGGCATAATGAGGATTTTGGTCTTTTTGTTCATGGTGCCACTCTCCCCTTTCACAGTGACACTCAGGGTTGCCACAGTACGAGTGCGCACTAGTGGGACCTACGTGCCAAGAACGACACAGCCAGAAAACAGATTGAAGAAGGGGAGGATCAATAAACAGATGAACGGCTCCTTGTACAATAAAATAATGATCACCTTTATAGGTCAAGAAAAGGATGGTTGGCTAGATAGATATACTTCTTTGATGACTAACGTACCTGAAAGTTCAGACAGTCGTAGTAGTCCTGTGTGACTGCTTGCTTCATGATGAGGGTGCTGCGAGAGCCCATGTGCAGGGTGACACTCAACACAACGGGCTCTGTGGGCTCGTTGATGAGGACGCAAAGCGTTTCCTGCAACCCTCCTCTCACCTGGGAGCTCACGGTCACGGCAAAGATGCTGCACGGGTGGAGAGAACACAAACTTTACTACAACACATTCCGAGTGGCCCCTTGATACAAAGCCCAAAAATTATTCAGAAAACGCTGATAAACATTCCGTAGTACTGATGGAAAATTGTGGATCAGTTGGATCAAGACTGGCTCTACTTACGTGTCATTGAACTGAGCCGATGATGCACCTTGCAGAAAGACAGATGCAAGTATGATCGCCAATGTGTGGAGGGCCGGTGCCATTTTTCTGCACCAGTGCACTCGGACACTGATGCAAACCTTTTGGACTTTGCCTTTTTTATACTCTACCGATCCACTGCAACCCCCGCCTTCACAAACACTCCCCTTCGCATTCTTCACCCTGCTGTCAAACGAGTTTCTCTCCCCAAAAGTTCAAACCGGACGATCCTGCTGCCAATGGTCCACAAATTATGAGGAATTTGAGAGATGTGGCAGGGGCAAGATCATCTACTGCTTGATCATTTTATTGTGTTTGATTTTGTTGCACTGTTGTAAACCAAATTGCCCCCTGGGGACAATAAAGATCTTCTTCTTCGTTATTCTTCTTAATTATTCTTATTTTTTGCTCCAGTCACAATATTGAGCATATTTTGGAATATGTCAAACTCCTGAATTTTTCAGTCGACACCGCAGTCATCGGTCACATCAACAGCAATGACAAGTCTGTATATCGACAGAAAATAGAACAAAAATGTGTTAATGTGGCCAACAGAACCTGCGGTTGAACACGCTCAAGACTGTGGAGCGTATATTTCAGCAAACATCCTTGGCCACAGCTGCCCATCATGATGTCCAACTGCTCTGTGTCAACCTTCAAGTTCCTTGGATTTATTGTCTCTCAGGAACTGAAGCCCCGCTTGCCACGGGTGCTGCTATGGCCGCTCTATGCAGCAGTCATTGAATCAGTCCTGTGTTCATCCATCGCAGGCTGGTTTGGTACTGCTACAAAGAAGGACAAAATCCGCCTGCAGCAGGCAGTAACAATTGACGGTATCACCGTACCCACTGGCATGTTGCAAGAACTAACACAAGGAAAATTGTCTTCAACCCGCCACATCCTGGTCACCACCTCTTCGAGCTCCTTCCCTCAGGTAGGCACTATCAAACTAATCTCATCAAAACTACCAGACGTACAAATAGCTTTTTCCCTTTTTCCATTGCCTCCCTGAACAGTTGACTCATAATTCATTTTATATTGCTTAATGACTCTGCACATCACTTGCACATCGGTTATTGTTTGATACTACGGCACTAAAGGCATTCTTCATTGCTCAGTGATTCTTTGTACTTATGTGCTACGTCCCAAATGTCATCTTTGTGTAGTTTTTCAGACATTTTTTCCCCAGATAATTTAGAAATTGTTTATTCAGGCCTGAATTTTCTGATACTAATTCATGTGTGGAACCTTCATTGTGGGTCATATCGCCCAAGTGACACAAAATATATTCCGCCTGTTCACCCTGCATCCATCTTGCCTGCATACACATCAGACTATGCTTGCTTAGAAGTAAGGATTCCAAAAGGGTTCTTCATGAACGGCAGAGCTTCTACCCAGAACTATGGCCCCTTTTGAAAAAAATAAAAATCTTCAAGCGTTCTTTTGAGGCTAAGGGTTAGTGTAAGAACCATTTCAATACAGAGAAATCTTTTTGGAAGAAGGGTTTTTTCAAGGGCTGTTGTAGATATAATATTAATCAAATATTTAAATGTTTAGCCATTTTTCAGTATTAACTTTGAAATTCTAAGGACATTTTACAAGGAGAGTTAAAAAAAAGAAGAAGGTACTCAAGCATTGAGGAACGAACTCTTGACCTTCAGCTTTGGAGAAAACCTCTGTACCACCTGAGCTATGCCAATCTTGTTTGGTCCTGTACTGCATTGCTGGTGTGTCCAAAATAAGGCCATCGTAATTGGAGGTACGATGATTCCACTGGCACCAGCAACATACTAAAGCACAACATGAGCAGCATGGCTCAGGTGGTGCACTGCTGCTGTCCCCCAATCTGAAGGTTATGGGTTTGTATCTCACTTTTTGAGTAGCCTTTTTTTGTTTGTTTTTTAAATAAGATGGTAAAATGTACTCAAAACTCTCATTGTAAAATTAACTTAGAATTTCTGAGTGACAATTCCAACCCCCCCTTTTTTCTCTCAGTGCACTATGGGACTGAGTTAAGAGGTATTTGTCTGCAGAAGAACTTTTTTGTGTGTGAACATTTCCAATTTTGTGATAAATAACACTTAACCTAAGAATACAGTACAAATTATATAATGTTGCAAGTTCGCAACACAATATGCTCTCTGTATATGAATTTTGTCCCTGCCGTAGTAACCTCAAGGGAGGACCTCGGGTCCATTTATTCATTTTTGGAAATTGGGGAAGTGACCTATTTCTTCATGGTTGGGGGTGGCGGCTGTGGATCAGGAGGTAGATGTGGTTTGTCATTAATCAGAAGGTCTGCTGTTCAATTCCCACTCTCTCCAAGCTGTGCTGCTGAGTCCTTGGGCAAGACATTTTGCACACATTGCCTCCAGTGCCACTCACACTGGTGTAGGGATGGCGCGAATGTTTGCGGGTGTAAGAAAATGATAGACTTTTTTTTTATGTTAAAATTTGTTTCTTTTTTGTAGACATGAGTTAGAGAAATTGGACAGAAGAAAAAGTGTGACGCTGGCTTCAATAAGTGGGTTAGGGTGAGTATTGAACCTCCTTTTGCAGTAATTGACTTTTACTGAAAAGTATTTCAACGTTATTAAAAGTAATTAATGTGAAAACCTTGTGGCTTTCCCTCACTTTCACCTGATTTTGTGCCAGTTGGGGCTTTTGTTATAGGAGACAGGCTTATTCAGTCTGTTATGCTGTCACCATTATGATGTGATGATAAATAAATAAATAAATGCATACTCTGACTGCTCTCATTCAACTATGCAAGGCTTTACTTTACTTTTTATAAATGTCTTCATCTGGTGCAGTATGCATGTTTTGTATTGGTGCTACTTACTGTCTTTTTTTTGTCCTCCCTTTCAATGTCGCGATTGCTGGAGATGATATGAATCCACCTGCTGAGGACAGCCTGGTGTGCATGGCTTGCGTGCGTTGCTGATTTCACTAGACCTATGTTCACTTCTGTCCTCCCTCCGGGACCTACATAATAACTTTTCCTTAGACAGTCTGTTCTCCTTATCCATCATTGTCCAAAGATTTTTTAAATCAGAAAAACACAATTTGAATGTTTCTCATTGTCAACAATAATGATGAACACAACAAACAATAATTTTGATGTGTAGAAGTGTGGTTCTAAATAAACACCCTTATACAAAAAAAAAAAAACACCTCCTTGTGCAGGTTCTAGATAAAACCCTTGAAACGTAAAAGGGTTCTCAGTATAACTTACTGTGTTAGGTCTAGATGCAATATATACGGTTCTTTGTGGAACTTACTGTGGAGGTTCTAGATCATGAAACCCTTGGAATATAAAAGGGTTCTCAGTGAAATTTGCAGTGAAGGTTCTGGATGAAACCCTTGAAACATCACAGTGTTCTCAGTGGAACTCCCTGTGTGAGATGTAGACGAAACCCTTAAAGGATTCATTGTTGAACCTCTCAGACAGGGTTCTGGGTGGAACCTTTCACAGATGGTTCTGGGTATAACCCATTATGTTTTCGGTGGAACACTTTGGAAGGGTTCCAGGTGGAACCTTCATAAACTGTTCTAACAGGAACCAAAAAAGGGTTTTCCTATGAAGAAGTTTTATTGATTGCAAACTCATAAAACAAAGGGCCAAAATTGAGTCCTCCTAGCTGAGTAAACAGGGTAGACTGACAGGTAGCCTTTTGTAGCTTAAACAGCCACGTTACAGGAGTGACTTGTTAAGTCAGTAACATAGTATTGAGCTAATCCAGACAGTGCCCTTGCTGCACAGGCTAAGCTGGTTCTTAAGAGTTGCCCAATGCAGGTCACAAATAGGGAAATTCCCAGGCCCTGCCGGGGGCCCCAAATCGTTTGCAGCCCCTCTGTTCGAGTTGGGCCAGCATGCCGATGTCATCCATTGGCCAAAACAACTTGTGTGACCGGCTGGGTCGGGCAAAACCAACTCAATCTGACACTGAGTGATGGGCATTTTACATACTATAATTCGTCATATTTCAAGAATATGTAGGGTGAGCAGAAGTCTCAGGTTAACCAGGATAGTCTCCCTTTTTTTTTTTTTGCCTTGTGTCCCAGGTCCCAGTGGATTTTGCCAGCATCACTGTTTTGTCCCACATTTACGCAGGTCCCATCCTGGAGCCTACACATGGCAAAACAATTGGCTTGAAAATTATGTCAATCACACAGTTGTCGTAGCAGTCATACAATAAACCTATTAAAAAAGGAATGTAACTTATATTCCTTTCTGTTAACTTTCACATTCACGTTTGCATTTGTATTCTCATCTGATAGCAGGTATGTTTTCATCATACCGGAACTAGAACTTCTTCTTGCTTCTGTGTCTAAGAATTATGGGGAAATAGTCCTACTAGCCTATTACTATGGTTGCCAGTCAGACTCAGTGCAAACTGATATTTGCTGGCGGCACATTTCCAATGTTATAATGTTGGACTGAGGTGAACAAAACAGCACAGCCAGCTTCCAATTGCTGCAGTGACTGAGCAAAAAAGGTTGTATATTGATGACTGCATTGGCTTGTTTAGCATTGTTGAGCTGTCAACCAAGAGAGCATTTAGCATTAGCTAAAGCAAAACCACAACCACTGGTAACCAGATTTCCCAGCGATTAAATTAGCTATTAATATTTCCTGGTGTGAATTTATTGTATACAGTATTTGATTTTCAGCAAAATATGTAGTGTGTCTGGCATGCTGCAAGAACTAACCCTTCTGCCTGTATTCACATGTCAGTCTATGATTGTGTGCTACTGTGAAGTTTTATTGATTGTGAACACATAAAATAAGGGCCAAAATGGGGTCCTTCCTAGCTGAGTAAACAGGGTAGACTTACGACATAGTCTCTTGAGGCCTATAGAGCCATGTTACAGGACAAGTACTGACTTTTTAAAAGTTTGTAACATAATTAAACTAATTCGGACAGTACCCTTGTTGCACAGGCCCAGCTGGTTCTTGGAGTCGCCCAAGGCATTCAGGTTAGGCAAAGGGAAAGTCCCAGGCCCTGCCAGGGGGCCCAAATCGTTTGCAGCCAAACTAAAAAAATATATTAATCTTAGACCTATAACTTTGCTGAATGTTGATTACAAATTGTTGGCCCATATTTTTGCTGATCAGTTAAAAACTGGTATTGGTAAGTGAAAGACAATCTGGATTTATTAAGGACTGATCCATACACCTATTAGGTTGGTTCTTGATTTAAATAGATCCTTAATTGAAGATAATGGTTTTGTGTTATTTTTAGATTTTTATAAAGCTTTAAATTCGATTGAACATTCAATTATGATTAAGTCCCTCGAATATGTTGGGTTTGGTTAAAGGTTTAGTAAGGTAATTAATATGATGCACAAGGCGGGGTGTGAATAATTCAGTTTCTCTTCCTGCAGGAACTTGTTCTCCTTTATTATTTATTTTGGTGGCTACGTTGTTAGCTATTTTTATGATAATGATCCTTTAAATGTATTTGTTAATCATCTAACAATAACTCAATTAGCTGATGAAATGACAACATTTTTGAAATAAAGAAGATCACTGTCATGGTCTGGGCTTTGGTTTTGGTCAGTTTTGGTTTTGTCATGTTTTCCCTGTGTCCTGAGTCTCTTGTTGGGTAGTGTATTCACCTGTGCCTGGACCCTTGTGTCATCCAATCAGCTACCTCAGCCACCTGCCTTGTCCAGGTGTTTCTTGTTGTCTCGTTAGAATGTGTTTTTAGTTCCCTGCTTTCTTTCAGTCCTTGTCAGTTCACTAGTCAGGTTTCCATCCAAATGTTTCAAAAATTTTAAGCGATTTTTGTGAAAATGCACAAAACGGACATGCGACTTAGGCCCTGTCACGTTTCAGTTTTGTATGGCTTAGGGGTTTGTTTATTTTGGTGCGTTTGTTGTGTCTTTCTGTGATTGGTGTTTGTCTTGTGTTTTTGAGTGTTTCCCCTGTCTCGTTATGTCTGATTACGTCCACCTGTGTGCCTGTTCCCTTCCCAGTATGTTTGACCAATCGGTGCCCTCTTCTTATTGTGTTCCCCAGCTGCGTCTCATTAGTGTTAGTGTATTTAGTCTGTTGTGTTTGTCCAGTCGGTGTGGGATCATTGGCTACGTCAGGTGTCGAAGTCCTGTGTGGTTGTCGAAGTCCTGTGTGGTTGTCGAAGTCCTGTGTGGTTGTCGAAGTCCTGTGTGGTTGTCGAAGTCCTGTGTGGTTGTCGAAGTCCTGTGTGGTTGTCGAAGTCCTGTGTGGTTGTCGAAGTCCTGTGTGGTTGTCAAAGTCCTGTGTGGTTGTCAAAGTCCTGTGTGGTTGTCAAAGTCCTGTGTGGTTGTCAAAGTCCTGTGTGGTTGTCAAAGTCCTGTGTGGTTGTCAAAGTCCTGTGTGGTTGTCAAAGTCCTGTGTGGTTGTCAAAGTCCTGTGTGGTTGTCAAAGTCCTGTGTGGTTGTCAAAGTCCTGTGTGGTTGTCAAAGTCCTGTGTGGTTGTCAAAGTCCTGTGTGGTTGTCAAAGTCCTGTGTGGTTGTCAAAGTCCTGTGTGGTTGTCAAAGTCCTGTGTGGTTGTCAAAGTCCTGTGTGGTTGTCAAAGTCCTGTGTGGTTGTCAAAGTCCTGTGTGGTTGTCAAAGTCCTGTGTGGTTGTCAAAGTCCTGTGTGGTTGTCAAAGTCCTGTGTGGTAGTCTGTTAGTCGCGTCGCGCCAAGCTAACCCTCGTCTCAGTCTAGTTGCCTACGTCTCAGTCTCATCGTCCTCATCACAGTTAAGTTGTCCACATTCCTGCTAAGTTCTCCACGTCCAGCCAAGCTTCCCATGTTCTGCCAAGTCAAGCCAGTCCCGTCACGGCAACCAGCCTCCGCTCGCTCAGTCCCGTCACGGCGACCCGTCTGCCCCCGTCCTCTCACCCGTTCCCACTTGTTCCAATAAAATTTCTCCTTTTGTTTACAATTCCTGTCTCCCTGATGTGTCTCCTTGCCTTTGGGTCCACCCTCTCCTACGCGCACCATTTCATGACATGCCTGTTTCCATCTGTTCTTCTTTTGCAAATATTGAGAGGGGACTCCGCTGCTGTAGGTGGCGGTATACACCATAGAGATGTAATCCACCAATAATTTAAAAGAAGAACAGAAAGTGTGTGATGATGTCGTATGAGTGCTTTTGTAATTCTTGATAAACTGTAGTGTTTTTTTGTGTGCTGTTTTTCAGCTAAAATTGCATTAATATTAGCTTCTTAAATTCCAAAAAGATTTCAGTTTCGTCGTCCCCCCCTAACATACCTTACTACATCGTCCACCATTGCTTTGTGACACAAACGTACGTGTGACATATTATCTGGTCAAAACGTGAATCCGGTCTTGTCAGTGTTTATTTGCAAAACCTGTTTACATAGTCAAAATTCGTATTTTCCTTTTTTCGATACGCTTCAAAATCCACTTCCAAGCGTAAAAACTTTTTGCAAATTTTGGACCTTTGTTTTTGTATTTCTGGCGTTTCCATTCAGTTTCTTTTTTGCAATTCTTGAAAAATTTGAATACAAATAGGTGTATGGAAACCCCACTAATGTCTTCATCACACCTTCTTCCCTGTGTCTCTGAGTCCTGTCTTGTTTAGTCTAGTATGTGTAAATGTATTCCCGGTTTTGGTTTGTACTTTGTATTTTGCTTTGTACATTGTTTATATTTCATGATTCCAGTACCTTTGTTGGCTTTTTGTTTTGCATTAAATTAAATTATGTTAAAGAGCACACCTGCCTCGTCTCTCTTCTTCCCCACTTTTGGGTCCACTTTAATCAAACATGATAATCACATTTCTATTATTATTATTTTTATTTTTTTTATGTGAGTGGATGTCAATAAATTATGATCATCCTCTAGATTTATATGGAATTCCAGTAAAATATTAGATGAAATATTTAGGTGTGACCATAACAAAAGACTATAACACCAGAGAAAAATGTAATGTTTTATCAGTCTTGGGTGTGTGTGTGCGTGTGTGTGTGTGTGTGTGTGGGGGGGGGTTAAGCTATACTTAATTCCTGGTTAAACTTCACTATTTGAGAAAAGGGGATGCAGTGAAACCATTTGAAGAAGGTGGCCTAAATGTAATTGATTACGAAGTAATGAATAGAATGATAAAACTCAAGTGGTTGCAAAAGTGTTTAAAAGGGAACATTGATCATTTTTGGTTTTATATTCCCTCAAAATTATTTGAAAAATGTAGTGGAAAAGATTTATTTTATTTTATTTTTTATTAAGGTGTGATTTTTGTATTACCAACTTGCCAGTTAAACTATACAAGTTTCATCAGCAGGTTTTGTTTATTTATAATCATAACTTTACTCCACATTCTGTTCCTACCTGAAATAACAGACATATTCAAGTGAAAAGGACATCTTTGTTTTATCATGATTGAGAAAGGTATTTGCTCGATCTTGCAATTAATGGATATAAGAGGGGCCATTCTTAGATTTGAGGCATTTGTGACTAAATTTTACCTAAGATGTACGAAACAACAATACTCAAGGGTAATTCGAACTATACCACAAACTTTGGTAAATATAAGGAATATTTCTTTATGACCTAAGAACACCTACGATTCCATCACTCTTTATTGACAAGGTTAGTTTTATATAGATAAGAAATTTACTAAGAAATTTTTGTGTGGTGGCCTTACATCCAAAATATTTTCATTGTCTATAAAAAGGAAGAATTTATTAAAACAATATACTCAAGAAATTAGAGTTAGAATTAGAACCCTTAAGATGATGACTGATTGTTTATCCTTGTGGGGATTTATTTTATGAGACAGAGGTTTAATGTCGAACAAAAAAGAGACTTTGGAACATTAATATTTTTAAAAGGAACCCCGACTGTAATGACAAGTTTGCTCTATAGAGGGATTTGCCCTTTGTGCTAAAAATAGTAACATATCCCACAATCCCGTGCGGTCGTCCATTTTGAGAGGCTGTTTTCCGAGAGGTACGCGTCCACGCGTAGTCAGGCAAAATATAACGCCATCGAATTTTGTACCATGGAGAAATATTCCGACTCACTCGACAAGAAGGCTTTTTTAAGATACAAGGAGAAAATTGCTGTGATCGGGGGTCAAGATCCGTATCAGATCGACAAGTCTGAGTAGAGCAATGAGCACGACATCTTCCCAGCAGTTTCATACCCGGACTTGGTAAATTATCAAATTTTTTACCCCAGCCCATTTTACACTTTGAAGGACTTTCAGAATGACAAGAGTCTAGAAAGCTATGACCGGTTTGTTTGTGGATGGGTTTGTGACCTTTGTGTGTACCTACTTAAACCAAGTGGACACTGTGTTATCAAGGAAGGAGTAAAGCATTCTCAAAATCTGTCTGATCCAAGTTTGACACCCTGGATCATTACAGATAACGAGGCGAACGTGATCTCAGCTCATTGTGACTGCAAGGCAGGACTGG